>NC_083572.1:1757414-1814914 GCF_027579695.1 Neoarius graeffei | reverse complement strand
AGCAAAGGGTGGCAGTGAGATACTGTAACACAGGTTACCTCACAATGGCCAAGAAGAAGGTTAACTCGCACAATAAACCATACTGCAGGAGTTGCGACCGCAGTCAGTCATTTAGTAGCAACAGAAAAATCATGATGGCAAGAACAGATTTTAACATTCACTGGAATCAACAAGGAGCTGTATGGGGAACTGCCAAGGGTCTCAAACCAGAAGTCCCACCACCAGAAGACTACGCTTTGCGGGGCATTGCTTCAGAAGGGACAGTGAGGTAGTTGCTGATTTAATACCCTGGAGGCCGAAACACAGAAGGAGAAAACCTGGCAGGCCACCGATGACTTTCAGAAACAGATTACAGTCAGATGCTGGACTGAGACCAGAGGACCTCGAATCTGCAATGAGAAATCGAGACATCTGGAGTGCCCTTGTGATTCGAGAGGGAAACTCGACATAAGATCACATTAACTGTTCAGGAATTATAGCTTTTTTTTTTTACACAGTTCCTCCATTTTCATTTCAGAAGCTCAGAAGTAATTGACTGAAGCAGTGTCATAGCCAGCTGTGGCCTGTTCCCTCATTACTTCATGACAGATTAAAGAGAGAAAACATCTGGAGTTGTGCACTGCAAAGAGGTGTCGATTCAAGTGAAGGAGGCAAAAAACAAAACAAAAAACAGGTGAGAGAGAGAGAGAGAGAGAGCAGAATTAGGAGCGACCAAAGCAACAATGTGGTATATTCTTAAACAAAAGGAACACGGTTCAGCAACACCAAAAGCCCTGGAAGACCACGGAAACCAACTAACGTGGATGATCATAGAAGAAAAACACCTTCATAGCATCTAGCCAAGTCAAGAACAGTCTGGAGGAGGGAGGGTTATCGCTCTCAAAGTCTTCAATCAAGAGACGACTTCATGAATGGAAACACAGGGTTTTTACCTTAAGATACAAATCACTGATAACACTCAAGAGCAGAAAGGCCAGATTAGACTTGACTGGAAAACATTTAAATATAAGAACGCTGCCCGGTTCTGAAACAAGATTCTTTGGACAGATGAACCCAAGATGAATGTGGACCAGAACGATGGTTCGAGAGAAGCATGGAGAAGGTCAAGTCAAGTTTATTTGTATCGCGCTTTTAACAATAAACATTGTCGCAAAGCAGCTTTACAGAATCTGAACGACTTAAAACATGAGCTAATTTTATCCCTAAAATTCAGGATTCCAGTTTTCCTTCCTGGAAAGGAAGGGTTCATGATCCAGAGCATAACCACATCATCTATTAAACACGGTGGACACACAGTCACTACATGCCACGATACACAATCATCCTCCTCCTCCTGGCGCTTCTTTTCCTACAACTTACAACATGGAAAAATCCCCAGGGTGGCACGGTGGTGTAGTGGTTCGCACGGTCGCCTCACAGCAAGAAGGTTCCGGGTTTGAACCCAGCGGCCGGCGATGGCCTTTCTGTGCGGAGTTTGCATGTTCTCCCCGTGTCCGCGTGGGTTTCCTCCGGGTGCTCCGGTTTCCCCCACAGTCCAAAGACATGCGGTTAGGTTAATATGGGACGGCCTTGGGCTGAGATGCCCTTCAGCGAGGCACCAAACTCCCGACTGCTCCCCGGGCGCTGTTAGCATGGCTGCCCACTGCTCTGGGTGTGTGTGTGTGTGTGTGTGTGCTCATTGCTCACGTGTGTGTGTTCACTGCTTCAGATGAGTTAAATGCAGAGAGGAAATTTCACAAGTGTGAGATGAATGAAGTTGTGCTTTCTTTTTCTGTCTTTTCTTCAAAGCTGTAATTCATAAGCGTTCCACTCTGCATACCGTCTGTTCGTCTCCGTTTGATCACAAAACAATAAAGGTTTCCCAGATCAACATGTCAGCAACTTCAAATCAATATTAGTGTCCCCTGCTGCAGAGTTTCTGAATCGAGCCAAAAAGTTCGTCTCCTACACAACTGAAAATCATGTGACTGCATTCCTGCGTGCTGATTGGCCAAAGCTGAAAACAGTGTTCGTGAACCTTACGCACCGTGCTGTTTTACCCATCAGTATCCACCAATCAGCACCCACATAAACCTGAGAAGAATGATTTGAAGCCACATAGTGCATCATAAATTTCGACTTTGTGTCCTACTTGTTTAATCTCCGACCCTTCCATACCATGACACGATGTGTTGTTGTGAGCCTTTAGTCCTGTTTTTGTTCCTTACTTTGACAGCTCGCATTCAAAACATTGGTGCATGGTTTCTTGCGGACAAATTCACCGTCACTCACCTTTCAACCAATCAGCGTGCAGCAATGCATCATGTGATTTCCATAATGACCGCACTGGTGGAGTAGACTGGAAGTTTTCTTCTTAGTTGAAAACAAATCGACCGTTTGGACCAATATTATCGACTTGAATTGAATAACATGTTGGGCCGAGTAATCTTTATTGATTCCTGATCAGAATAAGGTCGGTAGACTGGCCGTGGAGCGAGCGGTTTATGAAATACAGGAATTCTAACGTGGGAAAGCCCAGCTTTGGGATTTTTCCATGTCATAACTTGTAGTAAAAAAAGACCAAGGAAGATTGTGTATTGGGGCCTGTAGCGACTGTGGGTGGAGGTGGGCGTGTACAGCTGCTGAGGGAACTGCGTCGCGGGCGTTTATTAATGATGTGACAGCTGATAGAAGCAGCAGGACGAATTCTGAAGTGAACAGAGATTTACTTTCTGCTCAGATTCAGTCAAATTCTGCAAAACTTATTTGGTGGAGCTTCACAGTACAGATGTTTAACAATCCAAAACATCTGGTGAAAGCAACAAGAGCTTCTTAAAGGCAAAGAATGGCAAAAAATGTTCTTAAATGGCTGAGTCGGTGAACCCAACTGAGCTGCTTTCATGGAACTGAAGGTGACTGCAGTAAAATTCCTCAAAGATTAATATGATATTTTTGTTAAAAGCCTCGAATTAAAGCTGAAAGTCGACATTTCAGTCACGTCTCGAATGATGGCTTCGTTTCAGATCCGTCGGGTTGGTGTACAGTGGAAACATCAAGACCGGGTCACTGTCCAGATATTTATGGATAATATACTGAAAATGTAAATATGGAAAGAAAAATTTATAGGAGAAATAGAAAATAGGTAAATAGAAATATTTACACATGTATAGAAATATTTCTAATAAAGTTTTGAATATTAAATCTTAGCAGATCATTTCAGCATTGATTTTTTTTATCTATTTTTATTCACAGAGTTGCATTTTTAATTTTTTAATTAATAAAAGAAAATATTTGCTAATATTTGGAATGTAATTACTAATTCATTAATGTTCTTATCAAGTTATTAGAACTCAAAGCGACTGTCTGACCAATTAAAGATAAATCTTTGAGAATTTTTGAACATTTTAATGAATTAAACTTCTCGAAAGGTTTGTGGTTGCACACGGTTCATGTAAAGGTCAGAGGGCACACCTCAGTTACTGTAAGGATTCTCTTTCTTCAGCCGACTGTAGAGACTGACGTCTTCCTCCTGTGTGAGAGAGACCGGTTTTTCTCGCACGCCGTTCATCTCCTCGTAGATGGGAACTGAGAGCTGCGGCTTTGTCGGACCTCCTGCGCTCGGCCTCATCTGAGACACAGAGAAACAGGAAGTGACTGTGAGGGAGTGGTTCACATACACCGTCTCTCAGAAAGTGTAAATAAATCAACAGCCTCCTCAAACCACAACGGATACACACACACACACACACACACACCTTCCTGGGTGAGATTTACATGTTTAATCTGCACCTTCAGAACAAAAACAGTGGCAGTTATCTCACAGTGGAACATTAAAAAGGGGACAAATTCACTCTCTCTCACACACACACACACACACACACACACACACACACAGGTACTCACACAGTGCACTACAGTGAGGATGAAGATGATGAAGAAGAGCAGTCCTGCTGCCGCAGACAGAGAGAACAGCAGTGGTGTGTAACTGGAGCAGTTGCACGGCTCGCTATCTACAAACACAGCAGATTATTCTTTATAACACCAGTTTAAACCAACACTGACCACAACACTACTGTAATAACGTTACCCGAGCGCTGTACAGTCTTACACGCGCTCACCGGACACTTTATTAGGAACACAGCTACACAGTTAATGTTCACATTAAAACACTGACGACAAAATGTGACAGGATGTTTGAGTATTTCAGGATCTGCTTATCTCCAGGGATTTACACACACACACACACACACACACACACACACACACACACACACACACACATAAAACAGTCTCTAGATTCTGCACAGAATGGTGTGAAAAACAAAAAAACCACAAGGTTTCCTATGGGTGGAGATGCCTAAGCACAAACGATCTGTATAACTGCGGTGAGCTGAAAAGCATCTCAACATGTTGAACCTTGAGGTGGACCTGAACCCCAGTGAAAACCTGTGGGCGGAGCTGAAGAGGACAGAGCACAAGAGAGGGTTGAGGACCCTGGATGATCTGGAGAGACTGTGTAAAGAGGAATGGGTTCAATGCCCTGCTTTGGATCTCCAACCTGATAAAATGTTGAAGGAGAAACTCAGTGCTGTTTTACTGCCAAAGGGGAGGGTGGTGCTTTGGTAATGCCCAAAGTATTAAACGCAGGGGTGCCAATAATAGTAGAACATGTGTTGAAGGATTTGTTTTTCTCCAAATAAATTTATTTCAATTCAAGGTTGGATTTTTTTCATTTCTTCAGCCTGAGATGAAGCGACTTCACCAAAAGGTGGATTTTTTTTTAATTCTTTCGGCTGAATCTTTATAAGGGGTGCCAATAATTGTGGTAGGCTCTGTAATTACTGCAGTTTGCGCCTTCTAAGCTCCTACTCTGTGTGTGTGTGTGTGTTTATAAAGTGAACTGATGCCTCTGGTGTTTTTTCCAGCATGTTACAGTAAGGCAGGACGACACTGATGCACTTTGCTAACAGAAATTACGTCCATCGTAGCCAAATTTGTCACAACTGCGTGCAGGTGAACTTCAGCGTCAAGCAAATCCGTCTTCAGTAAATCAATAGCACGACCGCTCTGGTTGCGATGACCTCTGAAGAGGCCGAGCTTCATATTTCAAAAGATCACCTGAAAATCCAAAATGGACGAAGCACTAATTTGAGGAATATGCAGGTGTGAATGTTTATATTGTATAAACTCCCCAGTAAGTCGGCCAGGAGGCGGGATTAGAGGCGTTTCGGTTATTGGTTGCTGAGTTAGCTAGCCTGCTAAGACTTGTAGCAATTAGCATGCAAACTTAGCAAGCAGCTTCAGATGTATGAAGACTTGTTGCAGTGTTACAAGATTCAGGCTAATTCAATACCTTAAATGGCATTAGCTTAATTTAGCTGAAATGACCTACAGGTTTTTTTTGGCCACACCCATTTTTGCTTGACCTTGAGGAGTGTTGAGAATGTTGTACTTACTGTAAGCTTTGACATACAGGAAAAACTTGTCCCTCCCAGACAGGTTCTGAAAGCCTGTGTTTGCGCTGTAGTAGAACATGCACACGTACACGTCGGTGTCGTCACCCTGCAAGTCCGTGATGCTCACGTTGACTTGGTTAATGTCGAGTCGGTCCCAGATGCGATTCTCAAACCTGAGAGCTTTAACCTCGGGCTCAACTCTGAAGTTGTGATACAGCACTTGTGCATCCTTCTGAAGCCATTCACGACTCAGACTGAAAGCAAACGGTGGCGTGGGTTGTTCAGGAAACATGCAGGAGAACTCGATGGAGGAGTTGAGTTGTGCGTAGAGATACACATCGCCAAACGCTGGAGAGAAAACAGACATCGTTATTAAAGAAACACACAGGACACGAGTCCTTTTTAGTTTTGTAACTAACTGAAGCTATGAGGTTCGCATAAACTTCACCGTCTAACTCCACGCTACAACCATCTCTCTTCGTTGTCACGCTGCCCTGAAGCTCCGCCCCCATTATTTGAAGCTATTATTGTAATAGCAATTCAATCACTGCTATTTTAAAATTAGACAATTGATTATGGAGATTTTAAGCTAGTGCACATATACGTGTTATGTGCAAAAGTTTGTGCACCCTGACCATCACACCTTGTACGTAGAACACCTCACACTGAACCACTCCTCTTCTGGAAAGGCTTTCCACTAGATTTTGGGGCGTGGCTGTGAGTTCATTAGTGAGACCAGGCTCTGATGCTTCCAGTTCAGCGCTTTAGAATATGTATCATAGTTTTAGTGCTTTATAAATAAATATTATTATTATTTATTATTATTCATCCCAAAGGTGTTGAGTTCAGTCAGGGCTCTGTGCAGGACACTCGAGTTCTTCGCTCCAACTGGAGCTCTTGTGCTTTGTGTACAGGAGCATCGTCATACTGGCGCAGGTTTGGGTCTCTTGGTTTCAGAGACAGGAAATTGTAAGCTATGGCCTAATGGTTAGAGAAGCAGCTTTGGGACCAAAAGGTCGTGGGTTTGATTCCCTGGACCAGCAGGAATAGCTGAAGTGCCCTTGAGCAAGGCACCTACTGCTCTGGGTGTGTTGTATGTCGCTCTGGATAAACAGCGTCTCCTAAACACCTGTAATGTAATGTTCCAAAAAACAGAAGCATTCTATACAACTCGGTGCTTTGTGGGAACAGTTTGGAGAAGAATCACATATGCACGTAATGGTCAGGTGTGCACATACCTTTGGCTGTATAATACAGCTTTAGTTATGAGAATGATTTTGTACAAGATAAACAACTGTAGCTTATTCACTACTTTAACCTCAAAACTCAGTGCAAAATTGAAGCAGACGTCACAGTAAACAAAGCTTGCTGTGTATAAAACGGTCAAAGATAAATTTATCACAATTTTGTTTTTAATCTGAACACGACTCATTAAAGGTTAACAAACACACCATGATGTTCGTTACACTGGAAGCACACGCTAAAAATTAAAGACAGATTCCTAAATGACATTTTTGCATCTTATAAAATGATGCATTAATTATCTGCAGATGTGAATTTTGTTTTAATCGGCGATGCATCAAATCACCGACTCCACTTTTGTTTGTATGACCGACCTCATGATCGTCTGCATTGTTTAGTCAGATTCTGCTTTTTTTTTTAAACTTTATTAATATGATTGAGTTGGAAAAGAAAGTTTATGTTTCCGTTTTAAAATCTTTAAACTTCAGTTAAAGTGCAATTTAAAACAATACACTGAATAATTTATCCAATAAGAAACGGAGAGAGAGTGCAATCTTCAAATAATTCAGATTATTATTAATTTTATCCGTCAGCACACAGGATAAAAAATAAATTGACAAATCAAATTATTGTATATTTTTTTTGTATCTGAATTGAATTGAAGCTGGATATTTAGATTGGATTCTGAATACTGGATTTAAAAAAGAAAGAAAGAAAGAAAACTAACATGAGTCAGAGGTTGGAATCAGTTCTTCTGATATTAAAATCTCATCTCATTATCTGTAGCCGCTTTATCCTTCTACAGGGTCGCAGGCGAGCTGGATCCTATCCCAGCTGACTACGGGCGAAAGGCGGGGTTCACCCTGGACAAGTCGCCAGGTCATCACAGGGCTGACACATAGACACAGACAACCATTCACACTCACATTCACACCTACGCTCAATTTAGAGTCACCAGTTAACCTAACCTGCATGTCTTTGGACTGTGGGGGAAACCGGAGCACCCGGAGGAAACCCACGCGGACACGGGGAGAACATGCAAACTCCACACAGAAAGGCCCTCGCTGGCCCCGGGGCTCGAACCCGGACCTTCTTGCTGTGAGGCGACAGCGCTGACCACTACACCACCCTGATATTAAAATGTACATTTTAAATAAATAAATTGTATACATTTATTTACTCTTAAATTCACAAGACTATTGTATTTAAAACTATTTAGATCTGAAAAAGGCATTTGATATCAATCATGATGTCCTTTTATCTAAATTAGCCACTTTTCACTTTTAATTTCTTAGCAGGTGCAATTAAATGAAAAATCATCAATCCTCCACCATTTGCATGCCAACAGGTGTCCCTCAGGGATCCGTACTGGGTCCACTGTTATTTACACTTTGTTAAAAAGTTTATCTGCTGAGCGTCTACCCCAGTTCCAACACTCCAATGTCTCTGATGACGGAAGGAGTGCAGCTCAAGCTGCAGATCAATTAACCAATTTAATGCAACGTATTACAGGACGGTTAAAACAAAACTGTTTACAAGAGTGTGGTTTTTTTTAGCAAGTAAAAAAAAAATACTATGCAGAACCAGATGTATTTGTAGCAAGGAAGAGACTGCAGGTTGTCTCAGAGTTTGAGTATCTTCTTGTGCTAAGTGATAGTAATTTTTCATTTAGATAGAAAAAGTTTGTCAGCGAGTTAAGTTTAACCTTGCAAACTTCAGATACATCTGCAGTGGCATGTCAACAGGCTGCGCTCATGGACATGCACTCAGTGATCTTTTCTCATATTACATTGTTTAACAACCTGCTCTCAGACCAGAGTACCACTTCTCTTAAACCAGTACACTCTTCGTACAAACCAACCCTTAAAGTTCTCAATGTAAAAAAAACTCTCTATATTAATACCATTGTTTAATTTTAACACAATATAAGTTATTGAACTGGGAAAATCTGATAAAATATACAGAGTCCTGTCTCAGGTATGAGATTATTAATGCACTGGCTCCTCTGTACTCAGACCATTTGTAAAAATTGGTTCAACTGCATATAAATCTGCTCGTAGTGCAGTAAGAGGAGACCGTGTGCAATCCCATTAAGAAAAATTAGTTTCAGTCAATCTGCATTTTCAATTAGAGCTGCTCGTTAGTGGACCTCAATACCAACTCACATTAGAGATTTAAAAACATGCATTACATTTAAATCCAACTTAAAGATGTGATTGATCAGCAATCAGACTCATCACCACTGAAACACTAACTATATAAAATCACACTGTTGAGTCCTGCGTTTTTGTTTGCTGCTCACATGCTATGCTGTATATACTGTATATATATATATATATAAAAAAGTTCTGGCGGCACGGTGGTGTAGTGGTTAGCGCTGTCGCCTCACAGCAAGAAGGTCCGGGTTCGAGCCCCGTGGCCGGCGAGGGCCTTTCTGTGCGGAGTTTGCATGTTCTCCCCGTGTCCGCGTGGGTTTCCTCCGGGTGCTCCGGTTTCCCCCACAGTCCAAAGACATGCAGGTTAGGTTAACTGGTGACTCTAAATTGAGCGTAGGTGTGAATGTGAGTGTGAATGGTTGTCTGTGTCTATGTGTCAGCCCTGTGATGACCTGGCGACTTGTCCAGGGTGTACCCCGCCTTTCACCCGTAGTCAGCTGGGATAGGATCCAGCTCGCCTGCGACCCTGTAGAACAGGATAAAGTGGCTACAGAT
Source organism: Neoarius graeffei (assembly GCF_027579695.1). Taxonomy (NCBI): domain Eukaryota; kingdom Metazoa; phylum Chordata; class Actinopteri; order Siluriformes; family Ariidae; genus Neoarius; species Neoarius graeffei. Next base: position 1,805,526 of record NC_083572.1, on the reverse strand, counting down.
AATGAGATGGGATATAAAGTTCTAAGTCAAATGAAAAAAATCTTTATTTATGAAAATAAAGCCATTTCTCTACGTATCCTCCATTTAAGTCTAAACACTTCTGCAGGCAATGTTTCCATTAGAGAATTCCTTCTTTATATTGCTTTTTTGAATTCTTTTGAAATTATAACATCTGTCTTAGAATTTTTTGACTTATCCTCGTGCGTGCGTGCGTGTGTGTATATCTCATATAGTTCTGTGCAAACGTCTTAGGCGCATGCAATGACATGCTGTAGAGCAAAGATGCCTTCAAAAACAATTAAATTAAATGTTTCTACATTAAAAAAAATACCATAAAGGTCAGTCAGCAGTAGTGCATGAAACAAAGTCAGTGTTTGGTGTGAGACGACCCTTTGCTTTAAAAAGTTTTTTATCCATCTGAGGTCCAGTGAGGTCAGTTTTATGTGGAAATGATCTGTAGGTTTTCCTGAGCATCTTACAGAACCAGCTGCGGTTCTTCTGGACACTTTGACTGTCACACTCACTTCTTCATTTTACACCAAAACCCAGCAGCCTTCATTATGCTTTCTTTTTTCATCTGAAAACTGCTCTTATGGAATATACTGCTCAGATACAAACTTTTTTCCTGTAACACTTAATTTTATATTTTGACTCGATAATGTAGAAGTCATAAAATAGAAATCTATAGTTTGTATAGAGAGAAAATGGGGGCTAAGACTTTTGCACAGTACTGTGTGTGTGTATATGTGTATTTTTACTGCATGTGCGATGTAGTTTTTTCATTTACTTTTACTATTCTGTGTAATATACATTTTTTTAGGCATAATCTGACCTTTTAACATCGCCCCATGTAAAATAGCCATTTTGGTTAATTCTGGCATATTTACATTTTATTTTATTAACGTGCAGTGTCCATGTCAACTAAATCATACATATGTACATATATAAATATTCTTTAAATTGTGTACATTCTGATCGGGAAGAAAAACTGACAAGGTAATTCAGATGTGATTTAACAATTATTACAAAAGTTATGATAAACATTGAATAGCAATTTTATTTTATTTTCTACTTAAGTTGCTTTCTAAAAATCAGGGGGGAAAGTTATAAAAAAGTTTGAAAAACATGACGCACTAATCAAAATCAAGCATGTTATAACACTGTAATAAACACCAGTATGTCTTCAACACAGTTTTTCATGAAGTGTTTTACTTGCGCTGTAATATCAGTCCTCTTTCTACACACACACAAGTTTGAACTCCATGAAGTGTGTTAATGAAGTGCTGAAAGCCAGCAGTCTCCATGTTGAGTGTGTGTCCTGCTCCAACACACCTGATTTTAACTGCAACACACTTCTAAAGATTTGAACAGATTTAATCCTGATAACGCAAGTTAACAAAGAATTGGAAAAATACCACTGAGCGTTCTTGCATAATGGTTGCTCAAGACACACATCAAGTGTACAGAACATTAGACAGATAGATAGATAGATAGATAGATAGATAGATAGATCACACAATCTATTAGTATGTGTAATGAAATAAAAGTTACCTGTGGATAAAAAAGTGACGATGAGGCAGACAGAAACTCGCTGACGCTTCAGCAGCCAGCTCTCCATCACTGTGTACGACTTTCTCACCCGTAGCACCAGAATAAAACAGATTCCAGCGTTGGTGTGTGCGCACAAGTGTGAATGTCTGTGCGCGTGTGTCTGTGCGCGTGTGTGTGCGCGCGTGTGTGTTGGGGTAGGAACAGGAAATCCTCGTAAGTTTCAGTGGCTCATGCAACCGTTGCGCAAAAAAAAGGAAAAAAAAGACGAGAAAACCACAAAGAAACAGTTCTTTAAGCAAACCTTAACTAAATCATCTTTGAAATTAATTTAACATTTGTACAAAAACAAATTAACTAATTCAGCTATTAAAGAGCCTTAATAAATATATTAGAGCGAACAGCTGGAGGTGAGGTGTGATGCACATTTGGTGGCTCCTGTTGTGCACTGAAGCTTAGAGCACGTGTGAACGTGAGCACACACACACTTTACCCCTGAGACTTTTTTCCTGGGTCAAAAAAAGATGTTTACATGTCAGATGTTTTTATTTCCTGCTTCAAAACAAAAGAATAGAAAAAAGGTGAAAGATATTAACTCATGAAATCTTCCTTCCTTTTCTCTTTCTGGAGACCCTAAAGGGTCAAAATGAGAAAATTTAAATAAATAAATAAATAAAATGTGGTTGCAATTATGGAAGCCCCATCTATTATGAATGAAAGCTCTGGATGCAAATTACTAAAATCACTTCCGCAAATGGAGCTCAAACTGGAGAAACAACCATCTGACAACCTGAACAAAAATCTAATATCAGTAGTTTATACATCATTTGTTTGACTTTTTTTTTAATTTATGAAATATGAAGGTGCACAACCCTGTTTCCAAAAAAGTCAGGATGCTTTAATGTAAAACATAAATAATATAAACGGAATGTGATCATTTGTAAATCACGGAAACCTGATATTTCACTGAAAATAGTACAGAGACAACATATCAAATGTTGAAAGTGAGAAATTTTATTATTTTTTGAAAAATATCTGCTCATTTTGAATTTGATGTCAGCAACACATTTCAGAAAAGTTGGGACAGGGCGGGTTTACCACTATGTTGCATCACCTCTACTTTTAACAACACTCTGTAAACGTTTGGGAACTGAAGAGACAAACTGCTGTAGTTTTGAAAGAGTATATTCTTGCCTGATATACAATTTCAGTTGATCAACAGTTCAGCGTCTCCTTTGTCGTATTTTGCGCTTCATAATGCACCAAATGTTTTAAATGGGAGACAGGTCTGGACTGCAGCAGGCCAGTTTAGCACCCAGACTCTTTTACAATGGAGCCATGCAGTTTTAACCCTTTGGTGACTGACCCCTTGAAAATGGTTCCTCCAGGAACGATGATGTTTCAGTTGTCAAGACAACGGAAAAACTAAAATACAAGAGCATTTTGTTTTGTGCACAAGAGCATTGTGACGTATCTTTCTGTTTTTGTATTTTAGTTTTTCCGTTGTCTTGACAACTGAAACGTCATCGTTCCTGGAGGAACCATTTTCAAGGGGTCAGTCACCAAATGTGCAGAAAGTGGTTTGGCGTTGTCTTGCTGAAAGAAGGAAGGCCTTCACTGAAAAAGATTTTGTCTGGATGGCAGCGTGTTGCTCTGAAACGTGTTTATATCATTCAGCATTAATGACGCCTTCCCAGATGTACAAGCTACCCATGTCGTGTCCACTAATGCCCCCTCATACCATCACAGATGTTGGCTTTTGAGCTGTGCACTGATAAGCCGGATGGTCCCTCTCCTCTTTAGCCTGGAGGACGTGGGGTCCATGATTTCTAAAAAGAATTTCTACTTTTGATTTGTCAGACCTCAGGACAGTTTTCCACTTCACCTCAGTCCATCGTAAAAGAGCTTGGGTCCAGAGAAGGGGGCGGGGTTTCTGGATATTGTTAGTTTGCCCAGGATGGAGTCCACCAGGGGGCAAGGTATTGTTTTCGGTGGTTTTATTTATTTTTTTTAAACAATATTACAGGAAAACAGCTGGACCAAACTTCATGAAACTTTCAGGATAGATGGGTATTGGTCTCAAATAGAACCGCCAACATTTTGGGGGTCATCCGGTCAAAGTTTTTGTGGTTACTGCCTCATATAGAGGCGGTAGCCACTGTCAATGTGTTGTAAGAATGTAACAGTCGTGCACTGTGCATCACCAGAACAGTGAATCATGATCTTGCAATATGAACAGTTGATCTCGCATCATCATGGTGTTGTAAGAATGAGTCTAACAATAGCGAAAGTTGCCCTCTGTCCCAAATCACTCCCTACATAGTGGACTACACAGGCAGGTCACCATTTTGTAGTGCTGTCCGAATGTATAGTGAGCATTATTACACCCTATATAGTGCACTCAAAGTATCTCACAATGCATCACGAAAAGATGAAAAGGGAAGGAAAAGAAAGAAGGAAAAGGGGAAAAAAAAAGGCAGTGGCAAAGGAGAAAAAAGAGGCTACGGCAAAGAAGTAGTTTTATCATTTAATCAACGAGCTCACTATATAGTCATTTCCTATATAGTGAGTAGGGCATAGTGAATGAGTGAGTGATTTAGGACACAGCATTTGTAACCAATCAGCACTTATCTTGATCAAACTCGATTACCCGTTTATTTCTTGATAAACTTCTGAACTAATCAGAACCAGAAACGAAATAAGAGAAATCTTGTTATAACTTCATAGTATCAGAAGATAATCCGCAGATAAAAAGACAAATGAAATTCACCTCCTGGTTCACCAAGGCTACTGATTCGATATCAAGTAAATGGTGTTTATTTTAAGAAAATGTAACTTTTGATTATCACAGCTTTGTGGTCCTTCTGAAAAGAGTCAAATAAAGGTTGCTGTTTTTTTTTTTTTTAGCAGATATTTAGTCTCTTTACACTGCACTTATGAAACAAAATGTTCCCATTAGTATTAAATAATGCTTCTAAGACAATTCACAAGACTAAAGAAATGGCTTTCAGACATGTTTATGCTTATTACAGAGGGAAAGTGCGTTCCACTGAGCTCTAGCGCCGGGCCATTTCCGGGAAATAAGTTTGGGTCGTGGGGACAGCGTGTGTGTGTCAGCCTCGGTTCGGAGGCTTCAGTTTCAAAAACTAAGAGGTAAGAGTAGAATAATATAAAGTACAGACACTTGGTATGTTTTACTTCTGTGATTTTTAAATTACGCTTCGTTTTTGTGGCTACTGACTCAGTAAATACATATGCTATATTTACTGTATGGACATGGGATCAGAAAACTTCTAAGGAGCCACATGGACCCAACAGGGGACCAATTTTTATTTATAAGCAGTAGCCACATGGACTCATAAGGGACCTTTTTTTTTTTTGCGATATCTTCCTTTATATTCGTCATAAGTGCTACCGAGCGAGGTTTGTTTTGTCTGGCAACACTTGTTAATGTAAAAGTTTTAACTTGCGTTTGTGGATGCAGTAATGAAGTGTTTTCACAGACGATGGTTTTCTGAAGTGTTCCTGAGCCCATACAGTGATTTCCACTACAGACACGTGTCTGCTTTTAACGAAGTGTCTCCTGAGGGCCTGAAGATCACAGGCATCCAATGTCAGTTTTCAGCCTTGTCTCTTGCATACAGAGATTTCTCCAGATTCTCTGAATCTTTTAATGATATTATGGACCATAGATGATGTGATCCTTAAATTCTTTGCAGTTTTACACTGAGGAACATTATTCTTAAATTGTTGCACTGTTTGCCCACGCAGTCTTTCACAGAGTGGTGAACCCCGCCCCATCTTTACTCCTGAGAGACTCCGCCTCTCTGGGATGCTCTTTTTATACCCAATCATCTTACTGACCTGTTGACAATTAAACTAAATTAGTGTTTTTATGCCTCCGCCACCGTCAGGTGCAGGAGGCATTATGTTTCCGGGTTGTTCGTCTGTCCGTGCGTGCGTCCGTCCCAAAACCTTGTGAACACGATATCTCAAAGGCTAATGAAAGGAATTTCACCAAATTTTCACCATTTGTGCATTTGGGGACAAAGATAAACTGATTACATTTTGAGATCAAATGGTCTAAGGTCAAGGTCACTGTGAGATCAAATGTCTGTCCGAAAACCTTGAACACAATATCTCCAAGGCTAATACACGTAATTTCATCAGGTCAAGATTACTGTGAGGTCAAATGTCCATCCCCAAATCACAACTTAAGGCGTGTAGTCTACTGGGCGGAGGCGTCCCCATCGACGCCGTTGGCGTCGAGTTCTATCTAGCAGGGATGAGAGTGGGTGGTCACCAAAAAAGCAGAAAACAAGATGGCACCCGAAGCCAGGGGTCTGGGAGGGATACCCCCCCCCGGAAAATTTTGAAAAATAAGGCCTTACAAACCACTTTTCCTGCAATCTGAGCTGTAGTAGATAAAAAATCTGTTGTCTTTTTTATATATTTACATGAAAATATGTTTCAAATCAATAGGAGTATTGTTTGAATTCAAAATAAAATCACATTCTACATTCAAGGGTATGGTTATAATTTATGATCAACAAAAATGACAAACTAAATTCACATTAAACAAGTTTTATTAATTATCAAAATGTTCATATATTAAATAAAATTTCTTAGGGTGACTGACCTTTTCTCCCTATGTCCTCATTAGTTGCATATGATTTCAAAGTCTTTTGAAATATTTAAGTTTTCAAAACTCAGCATTAATTCAGATTTACTGACCATCATATACATGTTCAATGTATTAAATCAAACGAATGCTAAGTTTATGGGATAATGTCTATGTACACTTTATACAATTATTTATAGTTCACAGTCACTTCTCATTTTCATTTAATCATTTTGACGACTTCTTCAGCCTTTTGGCCAAAGACAAAAGCTCGTCAGTCCTCTCTCTGTTTTTTACACCAGCATCGATTTCACGTACCTTTGCTTCATCTCGCTTGTCAATTGTATCCAGCATTTTGAGTAAAAAAGCCGATACGAAAGAGAAACGTATTTTTGAAGCGCAGCGACGATGAACATGTGCAAGTTTCGATAAAATAGAACAGATGCGGGTACTTTTGTAAGAACTGTTATGATTGGCTTTTGTTCTCTCCCACACTCTTGTAAGAACTGTTATGATTGGCTATCATGCTCTCGCCAGCGATGTTTTGGCCAATTACATTGTAGATAACACGTATTCTACCGCGAGACTTAGCGAGACTAAAGATGGCGAAAATGTAAACATGTAACATCGTCGTACGCTTGAGTATCACGAAGGAACATACCCCAACCCCCCTCAATGAAAAAAAAATCTCAACGGATTTGGCATAATATTGATTTTTGCTCAGAAAAAGCGGAAATCCGCCGAAAACTCTCATCCCTGATCTAGTTGTTATCTGTACTATTTTCAATGAAATATAGGGTTTCCGTGATTTGCAAATCACCACGTTGTTTTTATTTACACTGAAGCATCCTCACTTTTTTTGAGGTTGGGGTTGTACATAATATAATTTCGAAAAATTTAAGCTAAATTAAAATAATTAAATTCACGTAACACACAAAGCAAGAAATGAAATTAAAGTTTATTAATCCATATTATTCAAAAATTATATATATTTAAAAAAAAAAAAAATCCAAAACATACAGCCATAAACTGTTTACTGAGATCCACAAACACACAGGAAGTAGGTATGTGCTGAAAGACTTCAAACTGGAATGTGTCTAAAGGATATTTTATATATATATATATATATATATATATATATATATATATATATATATATATATACATATATATATATATATATATATATATATATATATATATATATATATATAAATTCCTCATTAAAAAAAGAAAGCACTAAATTGTGCGTTAACAGTATGATGCGAGTTACACACACACACCTGGTTCTACCTGATTATCAGCACATACCTACGATGAAGCCCTCACCAAACCAGTGTTGGGGACTCAACGTCCAACAGCACATGCTAGCGTGCTGCGAAGGCTCCACACTGAATAAACACACACACACTACAGTTGTGTTAATTACCATAATTATAATAATCATCATGAACTTGCCTTAGAGAAACGCTGACACTGTTACAGCTTTAAACCTGAATGAAACACAATCAGAAATAAAAAAAAGGGGGAAAAAACCCAAAAAAACCCACATAATATTCAATAATGGGTGTGTGAGCATCCTGCGTGGTGGTGTGAGTCTCTCCGTCCGTTTTGTTTTTTTTAAATCATCTAAATAAACAGCAGAAAATGAAGCAAACCTAGCAGGCGTGTCAGAATCGGCTCATGCCCTGGAACTGAGGCACCTGTCCGTACGCCGGCATGTAACCCGGCATTCCCTGAGGAGGTGCGCCGTACTGACCTACACACACACAAAAACACACACCATCAGAACCCTGATCTTCAGGTCACAAAAATGTCAACGGATCTGAAAGGTCAACATGATGACATCAAAAGTGCACTCATGAAGACTTGTTTTTCAAATGAATTTTGGGGAAGAAAAAAAAAAAAAAGTTATTTCTGGTGATGCCTCTGACCTTTAAAAAGATTTAATGTCCTAAATTAATTTGAATAAGTTTGCAATTTTATTCTGCTGAAAACAGTGCACTTAAACACAATGCAGGTGTATGGAAGGTGTGTAGGAGTCCATTTTGTTCCGATTTGGTACATGAGCAACTCACCGTGCATGGGGTGTCGCTGTGGAGGTAACGCCCCCACCGCCGCAGCAGGGGGCACTGGACCAGCTACAGTCGGCCCAGGGCGAGGAGGAATCAACCTCTGATATCTAGGCAGCTGAGCTCGCCTCTCCTCCTGCACCGAGAGCAAGACACACAAACACACGACAATCACACACTGCACACGCTAAATACTCTCATTTACTTCCTTACAAAAACACACAAACATCTAAACATGTTTATGCCTTCATAATAAAGCTTAAAAACTCATACGCACACGAACAAGAGTTTACAGATTAAAGCTGTAATGTTAACGTTAACCCGAGCCGGTGTAAAGAGAGAAATCCGGTTTTCATTACTTACTGTCAAATAAAAAGAGGATAAATCGGGAGAGGCGTCTCCGAGCACTTACCAGCGAGATATCCTCATCAGGGTGCATCAACTTACTGGTAGCACTGGAGCTGGAGACAGCAGCGGGCTTAGAGGAGACTGCTGGGGGGTTCGGCTTAGCCGCAGTGCTACTAGCAGAACCGGAGGAAGAAGAGGTGGAGGAAGAGGAGGACGATGGAGGCTGTGTGTAGGCCGGGAATGTCGCTTTGGGAGGATCAGCGTTAGTGGGCACCGGCTGCGGAGCCTGGAAATACAAGAGACATGCAGGGCGCCAATACTTTCACACAATTGCAATACAACACTTTGCACATTATGATCTTTTAGAATGGAATTCATCCCAAAACACTCACACACACAACCAATGAGCTCTGACTCGCATCACAGGTGATATTTCACTTCATTAATACTGAATCAGAATCAAATTGAATCGGAATGAATCAAATCGTTCGCTTGCAAATCAGAATCAAATCAAATTGAGTCATCTGTCAGTACACAACCCTGAAAGTAAAGTTAGTTGTTTGCAACTTAAAAACAATTCTGTCCTTAATTAAAAATACTTTCTGTACCTAAATAAACTGCCACCGTTACTCGCTACCCGACAGACGGACAGCTTTTACCGCTCCGTCCCTCTTCGCGGTATTTCACCAACTCCGCAAACTGCACCAGGTGATGAGGTCTGAAGCGGTGAAGTAAACTCATTGTGCTGCTGCCTTTAGTTGCGATGTCGATGTTTCTACGCCATAATCTGAACAACGCTGCACTCTGCTGCAGGTCACCTCTACAGAAACCGAACCATTTCCACACACCAACCCAGGGGAGTTCTTTTTTTTTTAAGGAATTAAATCTTTGCCACTGGCTTCGTTTTCATCCATATTGTCGATTGACTTGTCAGTAATCACGCTGGTGAAAATGGAACATTACTGAATATATCCATACTCTGCCCAGTTCTAAGCATGATGACACATTTATTAAGAAACTTCCAGTAAAGCTCATTAGGGTTTTAATATATTTTCTTTTTTACACCAAAAAGGAGAGAAAAACAAGCATGGTAAAACATATTGATTTTTTAAAAAAAATAATGAATTAGCCATTTAATTATTTTCGAATGAATCAAGCTGCTTTGAGTCATGTGTAATTATTTGAAAAATAATTCTATTGATACATCACTGAATGAAATTAATTTAATTAAATAATTCATTAGATAAATACTTTTTTTTTTAAACATTACCTGAGCAACACTGGGGAAGAGAGGTTTGGAAGCAGCAGGCGGAGCGACAGGTGCGGTTGGTCGGGGTGGAACACCTGGTGCCGTCACTGGAGGTACCTGAGCCATTGGGGGCATCCCAGGCCGAGGTACGTGAGGGGGCATTCCTGCAACACACACATCAGCCTCCGCTTTATACTTGCTCCAGTTCAGGTGTGTGTGTGTGTGTGTGTGTGTACTCCAGACAGTACCAGGGACTGTAATCATCTAATGTACTCTAATATACTTGCAGCATTTCTACACCTCTTACCTGGGGGCATTCCTGGCATCATGAGGGGCACTCTGGGCCCTGGGTGCATCATCCCTCCCATCTGTATCATACTGTCAAAGGAACAAATTCAGAGAGTTGCAGAGTGTATTCGCAATCCCAGAACCAGTAACAAGTGAAAACGTATTAGCACACATTAACTAGACAGTACGAACTTCAGAAAACGCTCCAAGATGAGTGTGGAAAACTAAATACATGTTTTACTGCAAGAGATTTGCCCACTTTTCAGTGAACTGGAATTACAAAAATCTTATGTACGTCTGGAGGATGGAGCGGAACTGTAAGATGTTTCAGCATTTCACACACCGCTCCTTCTTTCTTAAAAAACATTCCACAGTCATTGTGATCACTGTCATGATTCGTGTCTCAAATTGAGAACTAGGAGCCTGCATTCAAAAGTATTTCCTAATCTAGAAGGCTGGCACTGAAAACAGATCTTTTGCTAAGTTTAAAGACTGCGTAAAAGGTTTTTAAAATTCAAACATTAACCATAACAGGAAAACAGTCCTCAGTTATAGTGCAGAATAGTACAAGGACATGATTTGTGACAAACACTAGTTTGTTTATTCAGTTGTTGACAGTGTCACATGCTGTGCTGCCCCCTACTGTATTGCATGGGGCTAATTTCTGAGGACACGCACAAGCGATGCTCCAAGTGGCAGAAGGATACGCACAGCAGCCATCTTGCAACATGTAGCTAAATACGAGTATAATCCAAGCTTTGCATTCAAAACTAATAAACAACTAAATATTAGAGATAGAAGTGTACCCAGGTGGCATTCCGGGCATCACTGCAGGCATTCCAGGCATCATTGGTGGAACACCAGGCATCATAGGAGGCATACCTACACAAACACACAATGAGAGAGAGGTGTTAACCAGCAAAAAGAAAATGACTATCCTACTCTGAAGGTGTACATATCCATGAGAACACTGCACACTGTAAATACCACAATATACTTCACAGGTCTGGACACCAGTAAAGCTCAAAAAATAATAAGTGGCATTTGTGTGAAACTAAAATGGAGCATTAATATGCAGATATCCACAAGAAGACACCGCTGACTGTGACTTTGACTCACCCGAATAGTTAGCCGGGGGCATGTAGGCATTCTGAGGCTGGGCAACAGGCGGCTGCTGAAATGTCGACGGCCCAGGTTCGTCATCCTCATCATCCTCATCAGAGTCATCTTGGTTCTGTTTCTTCTTCTGACTTTCTGCTTAAACACACACACACACTGCAGCTCGTTTATCAAGCTTTCAGTAAAACCGTGTGCGAATGTCTGTGCAAGTCAGAACACCATAAAAGGTAAAGTGCACAGACAGCTGTGAGCACGAAATGAGCAGCTGGAGTAAAGGCTGAAAAACAGAAATGGAAGTTATTTTGACTCACTTCTCCACCAACTAAAATGGTTTCTAATATATATTATTAACAATAAGCAAGCTCTAAATGCTCCATCAGCTGAAGCACTTGTTTATGGATTATGGCGCAGACAGAGAGGCTCGTCCTCCATTTGTCATTCAGTCCCCGATCTAGTGAACTCGCATGAGGATGTGTTTTTGATCGAGACTCCAGAGCTCTTTGAGAAATCGCTCTGGATAACAATGTCTGATAAAAGCTGTAAACGCAATAAAATTAACAGCTTAGACTCTATGGTATATTCCAGATGGAAAAGTGCACTAATCCATGCAGATTATACAATTTCAAATCAATTAAGTCAAGGTTTACACTAGTTCATCTTCTTATTCACAAACTTACACACACACGAGCAGAAGGACAATATGAACAGCTTTTCCTAAATTCTCATGAATTTGTATGAATCATTTTCAAATACTTTTTTTCAGCTAAATAAATAAACAAACATGGAGGACTGATAAATGAGGCCCAGTGATGGAGTTGGCTTGTGATTCATTTTTATCATCTTATATTTATGAGGATTAAACTGCCCTCATTTCCTACCTTGAGCTTTCTGTTCCAGAAGCCTCCTCCTCTCCTGCATGTCTCTCTCCGGAATGCCTTCCATGCCGTAGATCTCCAGCTCGATGTCGGTTCGGCCGGGTATCGCATTAGGAACTCCGTCTATCGTTTCCTTGTGCACCTGGAATAAAATTTTAATCGTGTTTCATGACACCCCTGTGGTTCATATTTTGCCTGTGAGCGGAATTAAAAGTCAGTTCAGTTGTGTCTCATACCTGCATACAGTGTATGGCCAGGCCAGGTCCCGTGTACAGCTTTTTGTGGCATATGTGACATTTGAAATGTTTCGCTTTCTGGTGCTGGATGAGAATCTTCTCGTCATCAAAGTCTCTGTTGCAGTACCTTTGTGTAATCGGATTCAGGTGAGAAATTGATCATGGACTGGATACAAACTCCCAGCAATACACAAGAAGAAAACACTCACATCATCTGTACTTTTTTTTTCATCTTTGCATCACGTCTGAATGACAAATAAATAAATAATCCCCCCCCAAAATATCTGGCTCTTTTGAGTGAATCGGTTCATTAGTCTCGGTTCAAAAAACAAGAGTCGACTCTTTCGGCTCCCAAAGGGGTCACTGAAAATTCCGTCCAGTCTAAACTGGATAAAGTATATGATATGCGGGTTCTTTTTTCTTTTTTTAAATGTGATTGTTATTTTCTATGTTGGAATTAATCATTGACGAAATCTTACTTTACTTTGCGAGTCGACTCTGACTCAAAGAGCCGACTCGCTCATGAACCACACATCCTGGGTTAGCCCAAAACATTTGGTTTCTAGTTTCAACTTTGGTTTGTTTTTTCCTAAAGTCCGGGTGGAATTAACAAGACAAAGATTATAAAAGTTAAACAAATGAACATATTGGATAACTAAAGCTCGTAGTTTTAATACAATTTGAAAGACGATTACATACGATCTGTGGGTGTAGTATTTTGTCTTCTCATGACGATGAAAGGTGACTAATTAACTTAAAGCTTCTATACACGGTTATTATTTAAAATACATGATTAGACAATGTCGTATCACTAAAAAGCCAAGTAAATAACTACACGAGGTAGCTACCTGCTAGCAAGCCAGTGTTCAAAAGACTTAGGAACATTAACTTGAGCTGTATCCCAAACTCGACCCATGCTACCTATTGAAGTGCACTTCACAGAGTTTGAAATAATGGCGTATGCGCACAATGTAGTGCACTACATTACGAACAGGTCGCCGTTTGGGATACAGCCTCGCTAGCTAAGAAGATATTTCGCTAACTAACGCAGTTTTAAGTCACAAGACAAATTAAAAAGGTTACCAACACCACGGCTTCAACTGCTTCTTCTTCTTTCTTCCCATTTTCTGCTTTAAAGCAAACAAAAAATACTAATTCTCGCAATTTTTTTTTACTTCATCCACCACTTTACTGTTGAATAAAATGGCGCGACGCTCTCTCGGCTGCCTCACAATACACTTCCGGTGACGGTACCACGCATGCGCAGGGACACATTGAGATGAACAGATTCGACAGCAGAGAATCCGAATCAGAATCGAGTTTATTGATGAGTCGGTTCTCACATACAAGGAATTGCTTTGGTGATTGATGCTTGAACAGTTAAAATAATTTTTAAAAATTACAAAAGAAGTTATATAAGTACAATAAAAAATAATCGAAAATAGACAATTTTGAAAAGTGGACATATTTAAGTGGTATGTACTACATGGGCTGTTTTGAAGTCCAAGCTGTACAGTCTGACCCGGAATGTGCAAAAACAGGTCACAGGATGAAGATGAAGAAGAAGAGTTATGACATGAATGTGTGAGAAGAAGAGAATATGTGCAATGGGTTAAATAAATAACCAAGCTGTACAGCGTGAGCCTGAATGTGTAATAAAAGTTGACAGATGAAGATGATCATGAAATGTGTAAAATTGCAGTTCAGAGATGAAGTGCATTAGCATCACAGATTGAAAGTGTGAATTTAGAGTCAGTGGGGTCTCTGACTTTATCGATGAGGCAGCTGCAGTGGGGGAAATGCTGGCCTTATAGTGTGAGGTTTTGGTTCTGATGGACCACAATGTCCTACTAGAGGGGCGTGATTCAAAAAGTTTGTGTTTGGGGTGAGAAGGGTTGGCCACGATCCTTTCTGCCCTCCTCAGGGTCCTGGACTCGTACAGGTCCTGAAGAGATGGAAAGTTGCAGCTGATCGTTCTCTCAGCAGAGCGAATGATGCGCTGCAGTCTGCCCTCGTCCCTGGCAGCAGCATACCAAACGGTGATGGAGGAAGTGTGGATGGACTCAATGATGGCGGTGTAAAAGTGCTCCGTCATTGTCTTTGGCAAATCAAACTTCTTCAACTGCTACAGGACGGACATCCTCTGCTGTGCTTTCTTGGTGAGAGAGCAGGTATTCATCTCCCACTTGAGGTCCTGAGTGATTACAGCGTCCAGGAAGTGGAAATACTCCACAGAGGTTACTGGGGAGTCAAACAGGGTGATGGGGGAGGGAGGGTGTGGCAGAGCTCCTCCTGAAGTCTACAATTGTCTCCACTCTCTTTAGAGCATTCAGCTCTAAATTGTTCTGCCTGCACCAGGACACCAGATGGTCAATCTCCCACCTGGAGGCAGACTCACCCTCACCAGAAATGAGTCCAATGAGGGTGGTGTCATGTGTGAACTTTAGGAGCTTGACAGACTGATGACTGGAGGTGCAGCTGTTGGTGTACAGGGAGAAGAGCAGAGGAGAGATGATGCAGCCTTAGGGCGAGATCCGGTGCTGATGGTTCGGGAGTCAGAGACATGTTTCTCCAACTTCACGTGCTTCTTCCTGTCAGACAGGAAGTCAGTGATCCACCTGCAGATGGAGTCAGGCATGCTCAGCTGGGAGAGCTTGTCCTGCAGAAGAGCCAGGATGATGGTGTTGAAGGCAGAACTAAAATCCAAAAACAGGATCTAAGCGTAGGTTCCTGGGGAGTTCAGGTGCTGGAGGATGAAATGAAGAGCCACACTGACAGCATCATCTGCAGATCTGTTGGCTCTGTAGGCAAACTGCATGGGATCCAGGAGTGGGTCAGTGATGGCTTGAAGTTGGTAAAGTACAAGGCACTTGAAGGATTTCATAACCACAGAAGTCAGGGCGATGGGTCTGTAGTCATTTAATCCTGTAATCCTTGGCTTTTTGGGGACGGGGATGGTGGAGGCCTTGAAGAAGGTTGGCATATGGTATGTTTCCAGTGAGGTGTTGAAGATATCTATGAACACCGGAGATAGCTGATCAGCACAGTGCTTCAGGGTAAATGGTGATACAGAGTTGGGATCTGCTGCTTTGCAGGGGTTCAGCTTGTTGACGTCCCTCTCCAGAATGGAGAGAGTTGAGTCTGTGGTGGTGGGTGGATGAGCTTCCTGGGTGAGAGGTTGTAGAGAGGCCCCGGCAGCAGTAGAGGGGGGAGGGTAGGTGGGGGTGGTGGCCAGGAGCTGGAGTGTGGAGTCACAGGGGATGATATCAGTACAGTCCCATTGTCTTTCAAAGCAACAGTAGAACTTCAGGTGGTTGGTCAGGCGCAAGTCGTTAACAGAGTGGGGGTCTGAAGGTTTGTAGTTAGTGATCTGTCTGAGCCCTTTCCAGACAGTCTAATGGCCCTTTTCCACTACCCTTTTTCAGCTCACTTCAGCTCGCTTCAGCTCACTTCAGCCCGACACGGCTCGCGTTTCGACTACCAAAAACCAGCACGACTCAGCTCGTTTCAGCCCTGCTTAGCCCCTAAAACTCGCACCGTTTTGGAGTGGGGCTGAAGCGAGCCAAACCGTGCTGACTGAGGTTGGGGGCGTGAGCAGACACTCCCCTGTGCACTGATTGGTGAGGAGGAGTGTCCTCACATGCCTGAGCGCGCTGGGATCTGTAAACACCGCAAACCCGGAAGAAGAAGAATTACGAATTACGAGAATTTCTGAAGCCTTATGCGCCTCGCCTCATCTATACGCTCTTGCCAGTATCTGTTGGGGTTGTCAAGCCACAGCACCAAGACCAGCAACACTAACGACTCCATGTCCTCCATGTTTATTGTTTACTATTCGGGTCGTGAGACTACCGCTTAAAAGCTCACTGAATCAGTGACATACAGAGCATCGTGGACGAGTTCGCGGAGCGCAAGGCTCGCCGTATGCCCTTCAAATAATGCGCGCAGTAGGCTATTGATGTTTTATTATGAGCCATGTACAGTATGTCGCCGAATGTTTTTTTGTTTCTGAGTTACATGCTCGTTTGAAGGACTTAATGTACAAACTAACATAGTTGCACCCCGTAGTGTTGAAATTGGTAAACACAGTGCATTCAGTGAGGTTTGCACCGCCCTCCTTTTATTTCTGACTCTTCCTGTCACCGCTGCAACCTCTGAGCGCTCATTCGTATGCCCTTCAAATAATGTGCGCAGTATAGGCTATTGATGTTTTATTATGAGCCATGTACAGTATCCTAATGTTTTTTGTTTCTGAGTTACATGTTCGTTTGAAGGACTTGATGTACTAAATAACATAGTTGCACCCGGTAGTGTTGAAATTGGTAAACACCGCAGTTGCGGACATTTTGTAGCCTAAAATGATGTTATGATAAGCTTTAATAAAGGGTCCGGTCATTTGCCCCGCCCCCGGCCCGGCTCTGACTTGTTCCGCCACTGTCACTGATGTCACTGTTTGCGCTGCTTAACGACATCACATGACGTCCACCCACTTTCGCTAACTCCACCCAATGTGTCCACCCACTTCCAGCCAGCACGGTTCAGCGCGGTTGTAGTCGAAATGCAACTCCAACAGCCCCGCTCAGCCCGACTCAGCTCGACTCGGCACGGCACGGCTCAGCCGCGTTTGTAGTGGAAAAGCGGCATAAAGGCCAATTTATGCTGACAACCCAGTCCTCGCAGATAGCGTCACAGACAGTGTCTGCGTAGCCCCCCCACCTTCGCAGACGCTCTGCGCGCACCTCCCAAAAATTGTGACCACCGCAGAAGCCTCGCAGACAAGAGGGCTCTGATTGGTCCACTCTACATCCGCTGTACACGCACTTCCGCTTCCCTACTTTCCCGGTTTGTTTTGTTTTCACGACCGACATTTTTAAAAACACGAGCGAAGATGGAGCAGCACGAAGAGCGGTTGATTGAGGAAGTACGTACATCTATACGACTCCAGTTCTAGTCATTATAAAAAAAAAAGTTCTAGTCATTATAAGTAACCGGAGGATAAACACTCCACTAACCACACCCACCAACTACTCCTAGCGACTTCGCGCCCCCTTGCGTTGTGCCGGTGAATAACATCGCGCATGCCTATTATCCCCGCTCAACAATAAATTACAACTGTCTGCGAAAAGCTGTCTGCGAAAGCCTTGTCGCACGAGCATGCAGAGGCCTTAAGCCCATGTTTACATTAGACCGTATCAGCGGATCATCAGATTAACGTTTTTAAAACGATTAGTGTGCACACAGCAATACCAATACACGATTTGCGTGCACACAGCAACACCAATACACGGATACGCTCGGCTCCGCAGGCATCCTGCGCTCCAAATCACTCCACCCTGAACAGCGAGTGCCCTCTGGAGGGTGCGCACTCCGGCCCTGCGCAGCTCACAGAGCACGCGAGTGAAGCGCACAAGCTGTGATTCGGGACTGAGCCGCTGTGTGTGTGATCCCAGCGCAGATCACTTACCACTTTGTGGCAGCGGGGGCGTGGTCAAGCACCGGTCTGTGACAGGAGGGCGGAGTCAGGGAAGGTAAGTGGCAGAATCACTTCACCTGAGAGCAATTAACCTGTTTGTGTGTCTTCCCAGTGACTGTGCCCTATATGAGGAGGGAGAGCGAGAGCAGAGGGAGAGCTCTCCCTGGAACCAGACACGGAGTGTGTGTGTGTCTGTCTGCTAAAGTAACTCGTAGTGGTTAAGACTGAAAAGTTGGCAATAAAGCCGAGTTACAACCCTGATCTCTGTCCTGCCGTCCTCTGTGCTCCACCCACACCTAGGGAAAGCTACAGTGGTGCTGAAACCCGGGATATGGAGCACCAACCCAGCAGCCCCATGGAATCCTCCCCGTTCACCGACCTGGTCCACGCCCTCGCCACGGCTCAGCAAAGCCAGCTCCAGGCGCTCGTCACACTCCGAAAGGAACAAGAGCGGCGCTTCGATGCCCTGGTGCTGGCCCAGCAAGAAGATCGCAGGGCGTTCCGGCGTCTCCTCGCGTCGGCGGGGCCCACCAGCGCTCCGGCCGCGGGCCCGTCTCCCCTCACCTTAACTAAGATGGGCCCGCAGGATGACCCCGAGGCTTTCTTCACGTTGTTCGAGCAGGTCGCCGAAGCCTCGGGGTGGCCGATGGAGCAGCGCGCGGCACGCTTCCTCCCCCTCCTGACGGGAGAGGCGCAGCTGGCTGCACTACAGCTCCCCGCCGATCGCCGGCTGGCCTACGCCGACCTTCGCCGGGCTGTCCTTCAGCGCGTGGGGCGCACGCCGGAGCAGCAGCGCCAGCGCTTCCGCGCGCTGCGGATGGAGGAAGTCGGCAGCCCGTTCGCGTTCGGCCAGCAGCTCCGGGACGCCTGCTGGCGGTGGCTGAGGGCCGAAGATCGCGACGCCGAGGGAATCGTCGATCAGGTGGTACTGGAACAGTTCATCGCCCGCTTACCAGCAGGAGCCGCGGAGTGGGTCCAGTGCCACCGCCCGGCGTCGCTGGATCAGGCAGTCGAGCTGGCGGAGGATCATCTGGCGGCTGTCTCGGCGGCAGGACAGCAGATGTCGACATCTCTTCTCTCCTCTTCTCTCTCTCTCTCTCTCTCTCTCTCTCTCCCCCCTCCTCCTGTGTCCTGTCCTCGCCCCATTCCCCCACCGCGGAGGCGGGGGCCGGCGCCACCCCTGCCGGCCCGCCGCACCCGCGGTGCCCTCCCGTTTCTCCCTTCTGTGTCTGTCTCTCCCCCACCTCAGGTGAGTGAGCCCCAGATCACCGGTGCAGAGGGGAAGCCCGGGCCGGTTTGCTGGCGCTGCGGGGAACCGGACCACCTTCAACAGCAGTGCACAGCAATGGAAGTGGGCGCGGTGGTTCGGATCCCCGACGCGCCAGAGGCCGCCCTCGATCGGGCTGGAGCGTATCGCATACCGGTGAGTATCCAAGGGGCTACATATCAGGCGTTGGTGGATTCTGGTTGTAATCAGACCTCAATTCGCCAAAGCCTGGTTCAAAACGAGGCATTGGGGGGAGCACAAGGGGTGAAGGTGTTATGTGTGCACGGGGATGTTCACCGCTACCCTTTGGTGTCGGTCCACATTATTTTCAGAGGGGAAAAATTTATAGTGAAGGCGGCGGTTAATCCTCGCCTTACCCACTCGTTAATTTTGGGGACTGATTGGCCGGGATTTCGGGGTTTAATGACGCGCCTAGTAGAGAGTGGGTCCTGCCAGTTGACAGGGGGAGGTCCCGGTGTCGTTTTGGCGGGAGCAGCTGTCGCAGAGCCGTCTACGTCATCTCCGCGTCAGGGTGAGGAGCCACCGGCTCCTCCTCTCTGTATTGGGGAATCCCTCGCGGATTTCCCACTGGAGCAGTCGCGAGATGAGACTCTGCGGCATGCGTTTGACCAAGTGAGAGTAATCGATGGTCAAACGCTCCCGCCGAACGCCACCCCGTCCTTCCCCTACTTCGCGATTATGAAGGATAGGTTATACCGAGTGACGCAGGACACTCAAACTAAAGAGCGAGTCACGCAGCTTTTGATTCCAAAGAGCCGCCGGGAATTGGTATTCCAGGCGGCTCACTTTAATCCCATGGCTGGACACTTAGGGCAGGATAAAACACTAGCCCGAATAATGGCCCGATTCTATTGGCCGGGGATTCGCGGCGATGTCCGTAGGTGGTGTACGGCATGCCGCGAATGCCAGTTAGTAAACCCAGCGGCCATTCCAAAAGCGCCATTGCGCCCTCTACCGTTAATCGAGACCCCGTTTGAAAGAATTGGGATGGATCTCGTCGGGCCATTAGATCGGTCAGCACGAGGGTACCGCTTTATATTAGTTCTAGTGGACTATGCAACGCGATACCCAGAAGCAGTGCCTCTGCGCAATATCTCAGCACGCAGTATTGCAGAGGCACTCTTCCGCGTCATCTCCCGAGTTGGAATCCCGAAAGAGATTCTGACTGATCAAGGCACTACGTTTATGTCACGAACACTACGTGAACTGTATGGGTTATTGGGGATTAAGCCGATCCGCACCAGTGTATATCACCCACAAACGGACGGTTTAGTAGAACGGTTCAACCGCACCCTCAAAAATATCATTAAGAAATTAGTAAGTGAGGACGCACGTAATTGGGATAAGTGGCTCGAACCCTTGCTGTTCTCAGTGCGAGAGGTCCCTCAAGTCTCCACGGGGTTCTCCCCGTTCGAATTATTATATGGGCGTAAGCCGCGCGGCATCCTGGACGTGCTGCGGGAAAATTGGGAGGAGGGACCTTCACAAAGTAAGAATGAAATTCAGTATGTTATGGACCTGCGCGCAAAACTCCACACGCTCACCCACCTAACTCAGGAGAATTTGCGGCAGGCCCAGGAACGGCAAGCCCGCCTGTACAACAAGGGTACGCGCCTTAGAGAGTTCACACCCGGAGATAAAGTACTCGTACTCTTGCCCACGTCGAGCTCCAAATTAATCGCCAAGTGGCAAGGACCCTTTGAGGTCACACGGCGAGTCGGGGACGTCGACTATGAGGTGAGGCGAACAGACAGGGGTGGGGCGCTACAGATTTACCACCTCAATCTGCTCAAACTCTGGAACGAGGAGGTCCCTGTGGCGTTGGTGTCGGTAGTTCCGGAGAAGGCGGAGCTGGGGCCGGAGGTTCAAAAAGGGAATTTGGCATCACGTACCTCTCCGGTCCCCTGTGGAGACCACCTCTCCCCGACCCAACTCATGGAGGTCGCCCAGTTGCAGGCCGAGTTTTCGGATGTGTTCTCGCCCCTGCCCGGTCGCACTAACCTCATAGAACACCACATAGAGACACCCCCGGGGGTGGTAGTGCGTAGCCGCCCTTATAGACTACCCGAACACAAAAAAAAGGTGGTTCGGGAAGAACTTCAGGCCATGCTCGAAATGGGCATCGTCGAGGAGTCCCACAGCGACTGGAGCAGCCCGGTGGTCTTGGTTTCCAAGGCCGACGGCTCGGTCCGGTTCTGTGTGGACTATAGAAAAGTCAACGCGGTGTCTAAATTCGACGCGTACCCAATGCCTCGTATTGATGAGCTGCTCGATAGACTAGGCACGGCTCGCTTCTACTCGACACTGGATTTAACGAAGGGATATTGGCAGATCCCCTTGACTCCATTATCCCGGGAGAAAACGGCCTTTTCCACACCGTTCGGCTTACACCAGTTCGTCACACTTCCGTTTGGGCTGTTTGGGGCGCCCGCTACGTTTCAGCGGCTGATGGACCGAGTCCTCCGGCCCCACGCCACCTATGCGGCCGCCTACCTGGACGACATTATCGTTTATAGTAACGACTGGCAGCGGCACCTGCAACACCTGAGGGCCGTCCTTAGGTTGCTGAGACGGGTGGGACTCACTGCCAACCCAAAGAAGTGTGCGATTGGGCGGGTGGAAGTACGGTATCTGGGCTTCCACTTGGGCAACGGGCAGGTGCGTCCCCAAATTAATAAGACAGCAGCGATTGCGGCCTGCCCGAGGCCCAAGACCAAAAAGGGGGTGAGACAGTTCCTGGGGCTGGCTGGCTACTATCGTAGGTTTATACCTAATTATTCGGACGTCACCAGCCCACTGACTGACCTCACTAAAAAGGGGGCGCCAGATCCGGTCCAGTGGACGGAGCAGTGCCAGCGGGCTTTCTCGGAGGTAAAGGCTGCACTGTGTGGGGGGCCACTTTTACACTCCCCTGACTTCTCTCTCCCTTTTATGTTACAGACGGATGCGTCGGACAGAGGGCTGGGGGCCGTTTTGTCCCAGCAGGTGGAGGGGGAGGATCGCCCGGTCCTATACATCAGCCGGAAGCTGTCAGTGCGTGAGGGGCGCTACAGCACGATTGAAAAGGAGTGCCTGGCGATCAAATGGGCGGTCCTCGCCCTCCGGTACTACCTGCTGGGGCGCTCTTTCACCCTCTGTTCGGACCACGCGCCCCTCCAGTGGCTCCACCGCATGAAAGATGCCAACGCGCGGATCACCCGTTGGTATCTGGCGCTCCAACCCTTTAATTTCAAGGTGGTCCACAGGCCGGGGGCGCAGATGGTCGTGGCGGACTTCCTCTCCCGTCAAGGGGGGGGGGAGTCGGCTGCGGGCCGGACGGCTGCCCGGCCTGAGTCGGGCGGTGGGGGTATGTGGCAGCAGGGGCGTGGTCAAGCACCGGTCTGTGACAGGAGGGCGGAGTCAGGGAAGGTAAGTGGCAGAATCACTTCACCTGAGAGCAATTAACCTGTTTGTGTGTCTTCCCAGTGACTGCGCCCTATATGAGGAGGGAGAGCGAGAGCAGAGGGAGAGCTCTCCCTGGAACCAGACACGGAGTGTGTGTGTGTGTGTCTGTCTGCTAAAGTAACTCGTAGTGGTTAAGACTGAAAAGTTGGCAATAAAGCCGAGTTACAACCCTGATCTCTGTCCTGCCGTCCTCTGTGCTCCACCCACACCTAGGGAAAGCTACACACTTGCAAGTGGAAGGATGGCAAGCCTAAAGACAATCATAACTACACAATGGGCAGTATTTGCATCAGTATTTGCAGTATTTTCATACTTTTATACTCTTTAATGAAAGGTGATACAAGGCGGAAGTCCGCGCCGTTTTTCAGCAGTCGCATCACATGACCAACGCCAGTGAATCAGGAAGGTGGATGTCACAGTGACGTTGTCCAATGACGACGCCAGCTAGAGCTCAGCACAGCGTATCCGCGTATCTCAATGTTTACACAGCACCGGAGCTGACACGATCTGGATTGAATACATGGACGCTGGCGGATTCCCGTTTCCCGGCGGTTTAATGTAAACGGACAGTGCATCCGCGAAGAAAACGAGACAGATACGGTCTAATGTAAACTTGGCCTAAGGGCCTCTGCATGCTCTTGCGACAAGGCTTTCGCAGATAGCTTTTCGCAGACAGTTGTAATTTATCGTTGAGCGGGGAGTAATAGGCGTGCACGATGTTATTCACTGCCACAACGCAAGGGGGCGCGAAGTCACGAAATCGCTAGGAGTAGTTGGTGGGTGTGGTTAGTGGAGTGTTTATCCTCCAGTTACTTATAATGACTAGAACTGGAGTCGTATAGATGTACGTACTTCCTCACTTCCTCGATCAACCGCTCTTCGTGCTGCTCCATCGTCGCTCGTGTTTTTAAAAATGGCGGTCGTGAAAACAAACCAAACCGGGAAAGTAGGGAAGCGGAAGTGCGTGTACAGCGGATGTAGAGTGGACCAATCAGAGCCCTCTTGTCTGCGACGCTGTCTGCGAGGCTTCTGTGGTGGTCACAATTTTTGGGAGGTGCTCGCAGAGCGTCTGCGAGGGGGGGGCTACGCAGACGCCATCTGCGAGGATTGCGTTGTCAGCATAAATTGGCCCTTAGAGTCATTGGCTAAGAACTGGCGTTGGAGTCCCTCAGAGTACAGTTGTTTAGCTTCTCTCACCACTTTGCTAAACCTGTTCCTAGACTCTTTAAACCCATTCCTGTCCCCACTTCTGAACGCTTCTTCCTTTTTCCACCTTAGCTGTCTGAGCTGATCTGTGAACCAGGGTTTGTCATTATTGTAACTCACCCTGGTCTGTGACGGAACACAGCAGTCCTCACAGAAGCTGATGTAGGATGTCACAGCCTCTCTGTGTACTCCTCCAGAATGTTGGTAGCAGTCCTGAACACATCCCAGTTTGTACAGTCCAAGCACACCTGAAGGTTCTCCGCAGCCTCATTGCTCCACATCTTTGATGTCCTCACTACAGATTTCCTCAGCTTTAATTTCTGCCTATATGCAGGAATCAGGTGGACTACGATGTGGTCCGAGTGGCCCACTGCAGCGCGGGGGATGGCGTGATCAGCATTGCTGACTGTAGCATAGCAGTGATCCAAAATATTCTCCTTTCTGGTCGGGCATTTAATAAACTGCTTGTATTTGGGTAGTTCGTGGCTGAGGTCACCTTTGTTAAAGTCACAGAAGACAATAACTCAGGAGTCTGGGTTCGTCTGCTCCACACCCAGTATCTGATTGGCCAGCATGCACTGTGTGTTCTGCCTGTTGGTCTGCGGTGAAATGTAAACACTGACCAGAATGAATGAAGTGGACTCATGGAGGGAGTAGAAGGGTTTACAATTAATGAAAAATGAATGCAGGTCAGGAGAACAGCGTTGCAGTATCACTGACACATCACTGCACCAGCCGCTGTTTACATAAAAACAGATTCCGCCACCCTTTGTTTTACTGGAGAGATCTGTGTTATGGTCCGCTCTGAAAAGGTGGAAGCTGGCCAGCTGCAGCGCAGAGTCCGGTACGAGTCCGCATAGCCGCGTCTCCATGAAGCATAAAACGGAAGATGTAGGAAAGTCCCTGTTTTTCCCCACCAGCAGGTGGAGTTCGTCCAGTTTGTTGCACAATGAGTGCACGTTGGAGAGAAATATCGCAGGTAGCGGAGTGCGAAGTCCATGCCAACGGAGGTGCATAAGCGCACCAGCACTCCTCTGGCTTCTCACTGAGTGAGCAAAGGTGAACACGCCTTTGACCAGAATGTCCAAAATTTCCACAGATGACACCAGAAAAGTTGGCAATAAGTCCGCTGGAGTTGTTCTCCTGATGTTCAAGAGCTCTTCTCTGGTGAAAGAGCTTTGAGTATAGCAGCAGTGAACTGAATTTACAAACAAAATAAGACAAAGCAATGCGCACCAACACACCGAGGCAGCCATCTGTGGCGCCATCTTGACCAAAAGATGATAAATGACTAGATAAATAAATAAATAAATAATTACAGGAAGCCTTGTTTCTGTTTCAGTCATAAAACTGTTTAATGATTGCCATATTTACATCCCAATTCTACAAAATATGCACGTTAAAATATTTCCAGTGAGCGTTTAGCTCTGCATTAGCGCCTAGCCTCAGATCGCACCTTAGCAGCTAACACATTTGACTGACATATTTTAAAAAACAGCTTAAACATTTATGTTAAAAAATGAAAATGTTGTATTTGTGCTGTGAAGAGAGACAGTGGTTTAGCAGGAAGTCAGAATTCACCGAATCAGAGAGTTGCTGTATATAGTTCAGGTCATTAGAACATTAGGTATTAGCGCTGTCTGGACTGGATAACCCCATTAGATCTGATCTGGTATCAGTTTTATTTTACTGCTGTGCTGAATAATTTGTGCATAGACCAAAACAAGCTGATCTCAAAACAGTCACTAAACTTGATGCTAAGTGTGTGCTGATAATCAGTTCAAATCAGGTCACAACGTAATTGGGCAACTGCAAAACTGATCACCATAAGCCTTACTTTCAGCTCAGTGTAGCTTAGCATAAAATATTATCATCGCACTAATGTTAGCTAAGTCATTCGTGTAAAGAAAGGCTAATATCAATGTCAGTAATTATTACCAATTCTTATTTCTGATTGGCTGATCAAAAGGAATGTTTATTTTGCGTAAATCTGAAGCATTTCTCTTTGATACAATACCAAAATGATATTGCAAGCTGTGATTATCACGGTATGAAAATAAAATATCAGCACACACCTAATGGAAACATTCAATTTATATGTACAGTAGCACCATCTATAGATAACATACACACAGACACACACTCGCTTCATTAGCATTGTCCTACACACACAAGACCAGTTAGTCTGGGGTGTGACACATAGCTACAGTTATAAATACACATTTATTTCACACCATTTTACATTTTATCCTTAAATATTTCTTTAAATCCAGTGTGTTGCTGGTAAATAGCATCAGTAGCACAAATGAACATCGGATTTCTTTAAACCTCATGTCCGTTTGTCAGAACAAGGCGTAAACTGTAACAAGGAAGGAGCGCTAGCCAAAACCAGCGCAGGTTTACTGTCTGATCTCAGGACAATTTTGCTTTCAGTTCAGAAATCGGAACGCATCCAGCTGAGGGCTAATTGCTAAAATGCTAATTCTCAAAACGAATAGCAGCACTATGATTTTCAGCTCAAACATGCTAATGATGCTAACAGTGAAAAAAGGTCAAGAGATGCTAGTTAGCATGATGAACTGACTATGCTAATCATTATAAGGATTTTAACAATAGTCTCAGGACAATAAAAATGAACTGATTTTATGAAAACTACTGTGATATTATTCCCAATTTTAAAATCAAATACTGATCTGATGTTGATGCCATCTACAGTACATCAAAACCATTTGTATTTTGCGAAAGTCTGTGTTTTGCATTCATACGCAATATCCACGTTGTTTTCCATGTTGAAGTAATGCACTATTTCTGTGATGTCATCACATATTGTCTTATGTTAACATTCACTACATTCCCACTAGCAAGTAACAATGTTGCACTCGACTTTCAGGAGTTACGGAATTGTGCAAACTTTGACCTCTAAAGTTGGGAAAAACAATAAAAGCTTTTTATTAAGCAATTGTTATGACTGAAATAACAGCAAGTGGCCATTTTGATAGGACATCATGACTCAAACTTTGTTTTTACGATCACTTCCTGAGCAAGCGCTTTTGTTACAATATGAAGTTATGAGATTTATTGTCAAACACACCACAAGTTGCTGATGTCACTCCTGGTTTGTCGTGTCGTTTGTGGGCGTGGTCTGTAAAGCTAATTTTCTCTCATGAAAAGAAAAACTGTCGCAGTCAAATAGCATACAGTACATGTTATAATTTAAGAAACAATATTCAATTAAAATGCTAAAATTGTACTTAAAGATTAAACCGTTATACAGTTTGCAGATTTTAACAATGACGATATTTTCAGAATCGAATGAATTTCAAAAAAAAAAATTTCCAAAAACATTGGCATTGTAGGATCCGTTCAAAACATGTTCCAGAATCACTTATTCAGAAATCTGTCATTTTATTGTGTCATAATTAATTAGCATAAAATCGAGAAATGAAACATGGATACTGTTGCGGTGACGCTATACAGAAAATGTACGGTCGCTTTGTCACTTGCTAATGAGAATTGTAGTGGATGCATTCAGTAAATCACACGACAATGCTTTTATTAGTCGGAAAGTGTAAATGTAAACGTAAACGTAGCTGCATCATTTCACTCGCGTAGAAAAGGGACAATTCTACTAATTTGGCTACAACTTTGTGATTTCTGTTCACCATGGTTACTGTATTTTTATGCTAATAAGCTTGTTGTATCTCTTCATGAGTCGGTTATATTGTAGATAAAAACAAGACAACGGACTCGTGCAAAAATATAAAGATATAAAAATATAACGTGGTAAATTACATGGTCAAAATGTTAATTCACTTGAATATAAAAGTGAAACAAAAAACAACAAATTCATCTTCATCAGCAGTTCATTGGTGAATTTTAGTCTAATGAACTTGTAAACCTTGAAAGCTTGAACAACAACAAGTAGGCAGGGCTATAGTTTCTACGCCACACTTGACTCCGCCCTTTGCCAAATATTAAGTAGAGTTCATACCGGACTTTTGTCATTAACAAGCCCAAGAAACTCAAATAATCCACTTCATATTCCTTCCAAAATCATTGATCATTTTTCCACCAATAATGTGCTTGTTAATTCTTGGTTTATCGCGTTAGCACTTTTCACCGTTAGCCACATTAGCATGATTTTCCTCACTGTTGCTTTAAGCTATCTGGATTAGATTACCCCGAGTTTGCTGTTTCATTTTTTACTCTTTATCCTTTGCTTTCACATTCTGTTCTGCTGTATCTCTTCTTTTTCTTGGACGGCACACAGCAATGATGATGATGCAGTTTAGGCACTAAACACACACACACACACACACACACACACACACACACACACACACACACACACACACACACACACAGACACTTGGAGTGAGGTACTTAGCATTTGGTTCTCAAGTCACAAACAGCCAAAGATTAAAGGTTATGATGACCTTCATACAAAAACAACACACACACACACACACACACACGCTGGTCATGGTGCTGGCGGGAGTTTAACGTCCAGCAGGCTATAAGCAAAGACGTTCCAGAAAATCCCGAAGAGGACGAAGAGGCCGTACACGCTGATGAAGATCCAGAAGAGGAACTGCTCATGCAGTCGCTGCTCGTAGTTCTGCAGCACGACTACACCCAGCGTCAGGCCCACTGCCACCCCGCCCAGGTGGGCACAGAAACTTGGGTTAGGGCACGGGGGCACAGCAGGGGGGTAGAACCTCAACCACACAGCCCGGCCAAACTCCACGCTCACTGCGGGACAGTCAGAGATATTATTATTGTGTGATGAAGTGGAGTCACTGTTCCCACCATGAAGTGGATTATGTTCATGTAACAGCATGTTCCCAAGTGTTTTATTTCTCTTACACCACAGCAATTAAACGATTACAATTTTTAATTTATTAAAGAATAGTGCATCATACATTTTATCAGTTTAATCTTACTTTTAATGTTTGTGAATTTAGTTCCTGTTCTCACTTCTGTTACAGCAGTAATATAAACACTTGCTCCCTCACCAGAGCCTCTTTATTCTCTCTCTTGAAGTTAATAAGACAAAAAAACCCACACAGTTTGTCATGGTACTGAGAAACAACAAAGAAGCATAAACTCGTCTGTCCTGTGACAGATCGCTGACACTGGAGACTCCTTCCATAAATATTACATCAACACATTTCTCCTTATATCAATAATCTGTTTATTATCAGTGGAATGTCTGCTGGACACGCCCCTATGGATGAGCTGTTACTATAGAAACCATAACGAATCAGAACAAGTGCATTAATATAGACCTGCGCTACTGTCAAAGCTGCTGTTAGAGAGAATTCATCAACGCCTTCTGACCAACCAGAGTCCAGAACTCAACAGCAGTGTGGTGTAATAATAATAATAATAATAATAATAATAATAATACAACCCCAATTCCAAAAAAGTTGTGACAAAGTACAAATTGTAAATAAAAATGGAATGCAATAATTTACAAATCTCAAAAACTGATATTGTATTCACAATAGAACATAGACAACATATCAAATGTCAAAAGTGAGACATTTTGAAATTTCATGCCAAATATTGGCTCATTTGAAATTTCATGACAGCAACACATCTCAAAAAAGTTGGGACAGGGGCAATAAGAGGCTGGAAAAGTTAAAGGTACAAAAAAGGAACAGCTGGAGGACCAAATTGCAACTCATTAGGTCAATTGGCAATAGGTCATTAACATGACTGGGTATAAAAAGAGCATCTTGGAGTGGCAGCGGCTCTCAGAAGTAAAGATGGGAAGAGGATCACCAATCCCCCTAATTCTGCGCCGACAAATAGTGGAGCAATATCAGAAAGGAGTTCGACAGTGTAAAATTGCAAAGAGTTTGAACATATCATCATCTACAGTGCATAATATCATCAAAAGATTCAGAGAATCTGGAAGAATCTCTGTGCGTAAGGGTCAAGGCCGGAAAACCATACTGGGTGCCCGTGATCTTCGGGCCCTTAGACGGCACTGCATCACATACAGGCATGCTTCTGTATTGGAAATCACAAAATGGGCTCAGGAATATTTCCAGAGAACATTATCTGTGAACACAATTCACCGTGCCATCCGCGGTTGCCAGCTAAAACTCTATAGTTCAAAGAAGAGGCCGTATCTAAACATGATCCAGAAGCGCAGGCGTCTTCTCTGGGCCAAGGCTCATTTAAAATGGACTGTGGCAAAGTGGAAAACTGTTCTGTGGTCAGACGAATCAAAATTTGAAGTTCTTTATGGAAATCAGGGACGCCGTGTCATTCGGACTAAAGAGGAGAAGGACGACCCGAGTTGTTATCAGCGCTCAGTTCAGAAGCCTGCATCTCTGATGGTATGGGGTTGCATTAGTGCGTGTGGCATGGGCAGCTTACACATCTGGAAAGACACCATCAATGCTGAAAGGTATATCCAGGTTCTAGAGCAACATATGCTCCCATCCAGACGACGTCTCTTTCAGGGAAGAACTTGCATTTTCCAACATGACAATGCCAAACCACATACTGCATCAATTACAGCATCATGGCTGTGTAGAAGAAGGGTCCGGGTACTGAACTGGCCAGCCTGCAGTCCAGATCTTTCACCCATAGAAAACATTTGGCGCATCATAAAACGGAAGATACGACAAAAAAGACCTAAGACAGTTGAGCAACTAGAATCCTACATTAGACAAGAATGGGTTAACATTCCTATCCCTAAACTTGAGCAACTTGTCTCCTCAGTCCCCAGACGTTTACAGACTGTTGTAAAGAGAAAAGGGGATGTCTCACAGTGGGAAACATGGCCTTGTCCCAACTTTGAGATGTGTTGTTGTCATGAAATTTAAAATCACCTAATTTTTCTCTTTAAATGATACATTTTCTCAGTTTAAACATTTGATATGTCATCTATGTTCTATTCTGAATAAAATATGGAATTTTGAAACTTCCACATCATTGCATTCCATTTTTATTTACAATTTGTACTTTGTCCCAACTTTTTTGGAATCGGGGTTGTAATAATAAATGGTATTCTACAGATGTTTGATACCAGACATGCCTCGCCCCCTCCCTCTGTTGCATGTGCATATTAAAACATGACTGGCTCTTATATTTGATGATGCAGTAACATACTGAATGTTAAAAAGGATGTGTAGCTGTTCAGCTTCTACACAAACTAAAAGGTTTTCATCTCATCTCATCTCATCATCTGTAGCCGCTTTATCCTGTTCTACAGGGTCGCAGGCGAGCTGGATCCTATCCCAGCTGACTACGGGCGAAAGGCGGGGTTCACCCTGGACAAGTCGCCAGGTCATCACAGGGCTGACACATAGACACAGACAACCATTCACACTCACATTCACACCTACGCTCAATTTAGAGTCACCAGTTAACCTAACCTGCATGTCTTTGGACTGTGGGGGAAACCGGAGCACCCGGAGGAAACCCACGCGGACACGGGGAGAACATGCAAACTCCACACAGAAAGGCCCTCGCCGGCCACGGGGCTCGAACCCAGACCTTCTTGCTGTGAGGCGACAGCGATAACCAGTACACCACCGTGCCGCCCCCTAAAAGGTTTTAATCATGAAAAATTTTTGTTTGAGGTTTTTTAAAACAACTTACTGCACACCAGCGCCATTGCCATCCGGAACAACTTAAACTGACACTTCATCCCTGACCAGTTCTGCACAGAGAGAGCGAGAGAGAGAGAGAGAGAGAGAGAGCACAGACATTCATAATTCAACATACATTAATACATTTTTTCTTCTTCTTATTATTATTATTATGATGATGAATCGTTTGTCGCTGATGTAATTCAGGATCATGGTGGGTTGTTCACATCCTGCGTCAGTTTAAACGAGCGTCGCCTTGTTTTTGGAGAAATCAGGAGAAAATCTCAATCTCCTCACAGTAACCCGAGCTCAGGATCGATCGCTGCACTCTGGAGCCGTGCACCGTCACTTTTTATTAAAACATTATTTGCTCTATTCTTCCTCCAGCTGCAACGCTCTGTTTGGCTTGAACAGTTTCGTAACGGACTCTGGCTTGATAAAAGGCTAAATATCTTCATTCATACCAATAAATTACACTGATCAGTGTGAGAGAGGGGAAGAAAACAAATCTGAGGAAATCTGAATTATAAATGGATAAAATGAAGTGACAAGCAGTTTTACGTGTAACAGGTCACCTCTTTAGAATTTCATTGTATGATTATAGGACAAAAAAACAACAACACAAAAACCCAGGGTTAATTGGTTTACATTTTTTTCAGTTTTGTAAAATTTCTTTCTTTCTGTATTTAAAAATGTTGGTAAATTTGTTTTATGATTCTTTAAATTCTGTTTTTATTCTTTGCTTTTATAACTTCTATTTCTATATTTGTAAAGATCTGTTTTATGTTTTTTTATTACATAATTTTTAAAATAGTTAAAGAATACTCTTTCATTCTGTATTTTTTAATAACTCTAAGACAATATTTTGAGACAATATGGGAGGATTTGGGTTTTTTGTTGTTATTTTAGAGTAAAAAAATATCTTTAATTTAACACCAGGGCCTGTAGATGATGGCAAGCACCAACATGGCCAATGAGGGGGCAATATTTGTGCAGTATTAGGTATATAGATTATGGGTTATGAAAGTGTTTGCTGTAGAAATTTGCAAGCTGGTTTTTGGCACTCGACTGCGATGTATCTGCATGAACATCTCTCTCGCTCTCTCTCTCTCTCTCTGTCACTTGCTAACTCACCCTCAGTGCAGCTGAACTGATCCAGGATCAGCACTGAGATCATCTCCATCATCCATACACTGAATAACACAAAATAAAGAACTGATCCTGGATCTGTTTCTGAGGTGCGTTGAGTAACCTGAGCTCTGATCACACAGACTTGCTGATACTGAGTGTGTGTGTGTGTGTGTGTGTGTGTGTGTGAGAGAGAGAGAAATGCTGAGTAGTGAGACACAAATGAGTGTGTTAATATTTAATGAATGTGAACGAGCTTTTAAACAGCTGTCCTGCAAGGTCAGAGCCCAGGGCATCATGGGAAAGGTGAGGAGAGAGCACTGATCACAGTATGAGCGGTGTGGAAGTGTTCTAGATTACAAACAACACATCTGTCACACAGAGGTATGAAGGCGTGCACACACACACACACACACACACACACACACACACACACACACACACACACACACACACACACTCTCTCCATGTGACAGGGAGCATTAATATGCTGGAATGTGTGGAATGTGTGTGGTGTGAGAACGTCCATGGTTTAGATCTCACACACTCAAGACTGTTTAACTCTACACACACACACACACACACACACACACACACACACACACACACACACACACACACACACACCATTTCTGCCCAGTGCCACCCCAACATGAACTGATTGTATTTCCACCTACATGAGATCCAATCACACTGAGTCAGACGACCTGTGGAAGCTCCTGGGCGTATCTCATCTGGTGTGTGTGTGTGTGTGTGTGTGTGTGTGTGTGTGTGTGTGTGTGTGTTTTTCACTTTACTGTTCTTTACATTAGTGTGAGTATAAAGTGTTTATGTGGTTTTAATCTCATCAGACATAAACACACTTCTTCATCCATTTGGATTTGTCCAGGCAGATTATTCTCTATAGTACTTCACTATAAGACTACTGCATAGAGAACTTTACTATACTGCCTTATACTATACTTAACTATATAATGTTGCATTATAATATATTAAACTGTGCAGCATTATGCAAATATTCTACAGTAATACAGTATAATATATATTTAGTCATTGTGTAAAAACAAAGCTCCTGATAAGTGCAGGAGCAAAATATTTACAAGGGCTCAAAATCAATCTGAATAGAATCATAATATTATAAAATTCCCGTGCAGGGATTGGCCAAGGATGGCTCATGTGACATCAAATAGTTCCACCACTGATTAAGCGATGTATCTCGTGACATCAAAAATAACAAAAAAAAAAATGGATATGGTGTGAGTCAGTCATGGAATATCCTGGATATACCATGAACTGATGTCACAATTTCAAGCTATACGGCTGACTTGAGTCACAGCTGTGGCTCTGCGAGCATTTCTGTGTGTGTAGATCTACGTATCATGATTATGCCTAGCGAGGCAGGTGATAGCATGCTAATAAATAGAACCCCGATTCCAAAAAAGTTGGAAGTTTCAAAATTCCATATTTTATTCAGAATAGAACATAGATGACATATCAAATGTTTAAACTGAGAAAATGTATCATTTAAAGAGAAAAATTAGGTGATTTTAAATTTCATGACAACAACACATCTCAAAAAAGTTGGGACAAGGCCATGTTTCCCACTGTGAGACATCCCCTTTTCTCTTTACAACAGTCTGTAAACGTCTGGGGACTGAGGAGACAAGTTGCTCAAGTTTAGGGATAGGAATGTTAACCCATTCTTGTCTAATGTAGGATTCTAGTTGCTCAACTGTCTTAGGTCTTTTTTGTCGTATCTTCCGTTTTATGATGCGCCAAATGTTTTCTATGGGTGAAAGATCTGGACTGCAGGCTGGCCAGTTCAGTACCCGGACCCTTCTTCTACGCAGCCATGATGCTGTAATTGATGCAGTATGTGGTTTGGCATTGTCATGTTGGAAAATGCAAGGTCTTCCCTGAAAGAGACGTCGTCTGGATGGGAGCATATGTTGCTCTAGAACCTGGATATACCTTTCAGTATTGATGGGGTCTTTCCAGATGTGTAAGCTGCCCATGCCACACGCACTAATGCAACCCCATACCATCAGAGATGCAGGCTTCTGAACTGAGTGCTGATAACAACTCGGGTCGTCCTTCTCCTCTTTAGTCCGAATGACACGGCGTCACTGATTTCCATAAAGAACTTCAAATTTTGATTCGTCTGACCACAGAACAGTTTTCCACTTTGCCACAGTCCATTTTAAATGAGCCTTGGCCCAGAGAAGACGTCTGCGCTTCTGGATCGTGTTTAGATACGGCTTCTTCTTTGAACTATAGAGTTTTAGCTGGCAACGGCGGATGGCACGGTGAATTGTGTTCACAGATAATGTTCTCTGGAAATATTCCTGAGCCCATTTTGTGATTTCCAATACAGAAGCATGCCTGTATGTGATGCAGTGCCGTCTAAGGGCCCGAAGATCACGGGCACCCAGTATGGTTTTCCGGCCTTGACCCTTACGCACAGAGATTCTTCCAGATTCTCTGAATCTTTTGATGATATTATGCACTGTAGATGATGATATGTTCAAACTCTTTGCAATTTTACACTGTCGAACTCCTTTCTGATATTGCTCCACTATTTGTCGGCGCAGAATTAGGGGGATTGGTGATCCTCTTCCCATCTTTACTTCTGAGAGCCGCTGCCACTCCAAGATGCTCTTTTTATACCCAGTCATGTTAATGACCTATTGCCAATTGACCTAATGAGTTGCAATTTGGTCCTCCAGCTGTTCCTTTTTTGTACCTTTAACTTTTCCAGCCTCTTATTGCCCCGTCCCAACTTTTTTGAGATGTGTTGCTGTCATGAAATTTCAAATGAGCCAATATTTGGCATGAAATTTCAAAATGTCTCACTTTCGACATTTGATATGTTGTCTATGTTCTATTGTGAATACAATATCAGTTTTTGAGATTTGTAAATTATTGCATTCTGTTTTTATTTACAATTTGTACTTTGTCACAACTTTTTTGGAATCGGAGTTGTAAAATAAAATAAAATAGTAAAAAGAAATAAAGCGATAGCATGATACATTGCACATGTGCAGGTCAAAGGTTGCACCGACATAAACAACAAACGTGGCTGCCTCCAGTGAGTTTATGCCAAGATTCAATCTTAACACTTTTAGTTTGGACTTTTTTGATGAGGGATATAAATCTAATATACCATGCGCTGAGAGGTTCCGGGAATTATGGATTCTCTTTAGTGACTGGCACCGTACTGCGCCCCTCACAAAACAGTACTCTACCAGTCACCTCAGAGAATCCATCATTTCAAACGGAACCTCTCAGTGCACGGGATATTTGATTACTATACTTCAGGACAGTGTGTTCACATCAGGCTGGTGAGATGAGGAGAAATGAAGCAGTTATGTGTGCATACATTACTGAAGTATACCATACTATAATATATTTAAATAATACTGGCTGGTGTTGAGTGGTCTATCAGATATATTCCATTCAGCTAGCATGATAGTGAACAAGTCGAAGGCGAGTAGCTGAATGGAATATATCTGATAGACCACGAAAAAAAGCCATTATTATTATTATTATTATTATTATAATACATGCACACTCTCTTCATATCAGCATTCTTGAAGGCCAACGTGAGCTTACCCACGACTCAGTGCTGTTAGCACGGCAGTGCAGTCACCTTCCAGCTGGTGTAGTGTTAGCGAAGACCAATGCTAGCGCAGTCAAGCCAAATATTATTATTATTATTATTATTATTATTATAAAATCTGTGTAATTTACTTAGTTACTTTTAAAATCAACATCGATAGCTACACACAACGGAGCGACCTGGCAGCCAAAACTCTCAAAATCTTCCGCTTTTAACAAAGCAAACCTGGCGGCCATGTTTGTTTACAAACTGTCATAGTCACTCGCTAGCGCAGAAGTTTTACGTCTCCGACGTGTCTCTTTTCCAGTTTTTTGATGTCCATTGGTATGTTTTTCTCTTGTAAATATTCATGAAGAATATATAATTTCTATTCTTTTTATTGTTTTGTTATTGTATTTCTATTGTTGTTCTATTAGGCACTGTTTTTTAGGCATTTATTCCATGCACAGTTCTTATCACGGATTTTTTCCCCCTCCAGCTTATACTGTTGTATTTTAACTAGAGGGACTTCTGGTACAAGAATTTCCCTCGGGATTAATAAAGTTTTATCTTATCTTATCTTAATGAAGTTTTGGTAGCCTTTCAGGTGTTCAGCGTGTCTTTGGTTTCAGTTTGTTTATTTAGTGCTTAATCCTAGCAGCAGCACTGGATTAGCCTCATTTTCTCTCTCTCCCAGCCGAAAAAGAAATGCTTCTGCGCATGTGCAGCAGAAAAGTTTTGTCATTGGATCTTCGTACGAACTCTGACGTGTGATGTCGTGTTGTCTTGACAGCGTGAAATATTGTAACAATACTGCATGCTCATTCTCCATTGGGGAGAGCAGCGTAATACATGGAGGATAAGTGATATGATATCAATATTGCATGCTATCAATAAACCCACCAGAAGGGAATAGAATACATGTTTTTATTCCATGGAAAAAGTGGCCCGTATGTATAATAATATAATATATTTTGTTGCATTCCAGTTATGTATACTATACAAGGCTATGCTATACTATGCTATATTATCTGATAAACAGTGAACTCCACACACTTCTATGAAACAGAACACACATTACACCCATACATGTGCATTTACCATGACAACGTTGGCAAGATGGGCGGAGACGAGGGCGTAAACTCCTCCTGATGATCCGACTACAGGGGCAGCCATGTCTACCACAGATACGACCAGAGAACCTGCAGAAAATGAGAGAGGGAGAGAGAGAGAGAGAGAGAGAGCTGCATTAGCAATATGACTCATTTATATTCACAGTGTACAATTATAAAGCTCACTTTTAAAGAAAGCACAGGTAAAATGGCCTTGTGTGTGTGTATGTGTGTGTGTGTGTGGTTATGTCTCTGTTCCGGTTCATTGCTTTATCAGCAGAGTCAGATCTGCATCAGAGTAACAGTGCCAGGTGTCTGCTGATCAGCTAAATCAGCGCTGAACTCTCTCGGCAGTGTCATGTATTTTTCTTGACCTGTTTCTGTCTGGCAAAAGGATGACAAAACTTCTGCTTCTAAACAATCTACACACTGTGTGTTAGGGATGTAACTGAATGTGGATTGAACAGATCATGCGTTCTAAACAAAGACAAACAGAGGTACAAATATGAGGTACACTTTTTTTTGTTGTTTTTGTTTTGTTTAATGACGTATGAGTGCGAGCATGAAGTTTGAACATGTGCCGGTCCTTGATAACTTCCTGGTCAGCATCGTTCTGGTGCATATCTAGAACATCTAAACAATCTAACCAAATTTGCTAGAAAATAGAAAACAAACATTCCTGCTGTTCAAGTCACAATGTTCAAGTCAGTATAGCAGAAAACAAACAGAAATAATGGAATAACAGGAAGTCATGAGCTGATTTGCATATTCAGTGCGATATACCAATCAGGATTTCCTGATAAAACCTGATAAACATGTACAATAAGAAACCACCTGCTGTAAACATTCTTGAGATGCAAAAAAATAAATAAATCTGTTCTGACAGTGTCTGGGGTTTCACACAGAGATAAAAGCAGAATGATGCTGCCTGTAATTACAGTGTCTCTAAAATCACATGATTATACGGCTTAATCGCACACGAGGACAGACGTACACATAGCTGCTCGGCTCCACGCCTTAAAACCTTCAGAGTGTAATAACACTGACTACATGGTGACAGTAATAACCGTCATCACTGCCATCAACATTACTGTCTCTGTGTTGGGACAATTACCTCAGCCCTCAGTTTACACATCAAACACCACAGAGGCGTCACTCCATCCTAAACGGCTGCAACACGTCCTACTGTCAGGAGCAGTATAAGAGCAGTATATGGGGGAAATAATCATATCATACCGTTTGATATTAGGCGACAGATCTGTGATAAATGATATATATATATACAGTATATGTGTGTGTATGTGTAATATTGCCCCCCCAAACAGCTTCCTGGCCCACCCTGTTAGTGAGAGCTCGATCCAGCCCTGGTTTAATGACTACAAAAATCATCTTGAATAGCGCTGTGACATAGCATAAGTGCGTGTGTGGTGACAAACAGGCATCCCACCCATCCAGGTTGTATTCCCGCCTCATGTGGAGAGTTCCTTGGATTAGCTCTGGATCCATGGGACCAGGAAAAAGTGTTTACTGAAGATGAATGAATGAATGAATGAATGAATGAAAATAAATAAATAAATAAACACACCAGCTAGCTAAATCACAAGTTCGGCTTTGGGTTGTCTTTTCCTTTCGTAATTTAACAAAATATCTGAGGTAAATGTTGATGTTCTGGATGGTTCTGTCTCATTTCCGCTCTCACTGTGTGTTTGCACTGTCTATAAAAGACCTAACAGCTACATGTTAGTGAGCTAAGGCATAATTTTATCCCTAAAATATCTTTATTTTATTAATTTACTAACACATCTGAGGTAAATATTGATGTTCTGGATGGTTCTGTTTCATTTCCGCTCTCACTGTGTCTTAGGCAGGTCATACTAGCTCACCTTAGAGATTAGCTAGCTTATGTTTAACATCTATATTTCCCAGTTGCCTAGCAACAGTGTCCCCACCACAAACATCCCCCCATCCACATACATTTTTCACACTTCTAAATGCATGGGTCGATTTCTCATTAACACAACAGGATCCTCAGCAGACGCTGTTTCTGAATACACATGCACAAACACACACACACCATTTGGCAGTCTGCATGCTGATTTATGATGCCCCTAATTTCACTCAGAGATTGACCTGAGGGGCACATAGCAGCTGGGATGTGTGTGTGTGTGTGTGTGTGTGTGTGTGTGTGTGTGTGTGTGTGTGTGTGTGTGTGTTTGTGACTGTTGATTATGAAGAGACTCCCATGGTACATTAGTCCTACAACTATGGCCTCAGGACACTGATCTCTCTCTTGCTTCAGGGAGAAGGAAATAACATTTCCAGTCTATCGACCTTCCTACTGATGGAGATGCGAGCGCACACACACACACACACACACACACACACACACACACACACACACACACACACAGAATTTCTCATGAATTTCTGCAATGTCTTGAACCAAAGAGAAAGAAATTGCCTCACTCTCTTGAATAAACTGAAGCGTGTGTGTGTGTGTGTGTGCGTGTGTGTGTGTGTGCAGCATCAAAATAGATCAATCAGTGTTTTTCCTCATCAGCTCAGCCCAGCACTGCGGATCAATCTCAATCAGGTCCGGACAAAATGACCTCACACAGGACGAGAGGTATATTTTGTGTTCAAATTTCTCTCCAGGCTTTTGTGGGCGTGGCCTCTTCTCACACACACACACACACACACACACACACACACACACACACACACACACACACACACACGCATACGTTAAATGAACATCTCCTTCCAGAAAACATGACCATATCAACGACTACACATGTATTTAAATGTATTTATGTTGAGTGTCCGTATGTGAAGTCCCTGTGAATGAGCCATTACTATAGAAACGATAAGGAACACACACCTCCTGACCAATCGTAATGCAGAATTCAACAGCAGCGTGGGATAAAGGGAACACGCACCGTATCTGTAACTCACCCGCAAGAACACCACACACATAGACGAGACCGATCCTGGAGGCTCCATGCACCATCTCCAGAGGAACACCAACCAGCAGCTGCATGGCCATGTTCAGACCCAGGTGCTCGATGCTAACACACACACACACACACAGGAAAATATGAATAAAATGGCTAGGCTACATTACCATCTATCCATTATGCTAGCACTCATCTGACGTTAATAAACATGTCAGTTAAAATGCCCAAGGATTAGTATAGAATAGAAAGAAATCCTGTACTATGTTTCGGTAGCATGGGCTAGTGAATTGAAGCACTGGAATATGTTTATATGGATTAGCCTATGGGTTACTATGAGTGTTCACCTCCTACTGGCAAAGGTTTCTATGAGCTACATGAAGCAGAATGGGTTAGCAGAAGCTAGTGAATGTTTATATGCTACTAGAAAGTGTTCGTGGGCTACTAGCATAGATCTGTGTGGGCTAGTCAAAGCTAGTTCAAGCGTTACCATGGAATAGAGGGAGTCGCTGAGTTACTAGCATGGATTTCTGTGGACTATGCTATGGGTTAGAATGAGCTAATGAGTGTCTATGTGCTTTCAGCATAGCTTCCTTTGAGATAGCCAAAAGGTTAGCATGGAATAGCGAGAGTTACTAAGCTATGAGCAAAGGTTTCTGCGAGCTAGTCAAGGCTAAAATGGCTTAGCATGAAGTAGCGTGTGTTTGTGTGCTACCAGCACAGGGCTAGAACGTGTTCATGGCTTTGATTTGTGTGGGCTAATCAGTGCAGACATGAGTTAGCATAGAATAAGCACAGGGCTGGTTGATCTCTCTACAGTTAGCTTTAACCAAGGCTAAAACTGCTTAGCACGGGCTAAACCGAGTGAACATATGCTACCAGTGGATCATGGGTTAGTGGTGGCTAAGGCTATCACTCACCCAGTGTGCATGAAGATGTAGCTGAGGTAGCGCCAGGCCTGTGCCCGCCGCTGAGGGTGGTAGGGCAGAGGGCTCTTCAGGAAGGACGGAGAGGAAACCTGCAGAACCCAGCGGTCCAGCAGGAGACCATAATACACAAACACCACCATCTGAGGGACAAAAACACGAGGTCAGGACCTGGGCGTCGCCACGCTTTATCCTGTTAGCAACACGCTGTTGGCATTTATTTAGCAATGTTTTTGCTATTTTAGCAACACTGTGTTTCTTTTTATTATCAATAATAACATTTTAAAATATACTGTTTCTGGTGTTTTAATAATATTGTTTGTTGTTTACATTATTTTAATGCTGTAGTTTTCATGTTATTTTAGAGGCGTTTTGACGTTACTTTAATGATATTGTATTAAAGTCATTTTAATCATATTGTTTTGTTATTTTCTCAATATTGTGTGTTGTTTTAATAATA
The DNA here is from genome assembly GCF_027579695.1 of Neoarius graeffei. NCBI lineage: Eukaryota > Metazoa > Chordata > Actinopteri > Siluriformes > Ariidae > Neoarius > Neoarius graeffei. Next base: position 1,763,971 of record NC_083572.1, on the reverse strand, counting down.
TTTTGTTTACGCTATTTTAGTGATATTGTGTTAATGCTGCTTTAACAGAAAGTTGTTTACACTGATTTAATGATGTTGTGTGTGTTGTTTTAATGCTATTTTATTCACGTTATTTCAGCAGTACTGTTCGTGTGTGTTATGGTGACAGTATGATTTTAATGCCGTGCTCGCCTCTGTGATGGTGATGGTCAGGATGAGCCAGGGTGGAGGACAGTAGGTGTAGCTGTCGAAGTACCACTTGCGGTCCACTTCCCGAGGCAGCGTCTCATACGCGACGTGTCGGACGAGTCTCTGAGACAAACCAAGTCCCACCTCCTCCCTCAGGCTGGAGCTCTTCAGCTGCCTCCCTCCCTGCTGGATGGCCCTCCGGAAACTGTTCGACCGCTTATTACTCATCTGAGGAAACGCACGATCGGACCAGGATTTAAAACAGCATGGCCTCAAAAACATAACTTGTGATTTGTGGAAAGCTAGATTTTATTTCATGCTTTTTAAAACTTTTAAAGTGTTTTTCTTGCAAGATACAGAATAAACATCCAAAGTTTCTACAAGCTGAAATTTTTTTACACCTCAATTTTAAAGCTGTGCTGCCTTTCAGATTTCTCAAGTGTAGGTCATAAAAAGAATTTTCCCGACACCCAATTATCTTTGTTTAGTGACTGAAAGCTACTGAACTTGAATCACAGACTTCCAATTTCATTAGTTTTTTTAAAAATAGAACAATTTTATTCTATTTTAATAAAATAAAATGGGCGCTGTGTGAGACGGCTGCCTCTCCAGTAGCTCTGTAGTTTTTAGCTCTTTAAACCTCTTTTTTTCCACCTTTTTTTACTTTTCTGCTCTTCTTACGAAGACATAGTGTGTTTTATGATATAACATGGATATATTCTTAATTTCCCTGAGGGAACCCTCCCAAAGGGATCAATAAAGTTTTATCTAATCTAATCTAATTAATGACTTTAGTGCCATGTGGCCCTAAATTCTCCACTATATTTTTTTCCTTTTTTCCATGACCCAATTCAAGATACTACGTCATGCATCCCATGGTGGTCTTTCCCTGTTCACGCAAGGCATTGTGGGATACAAATTTGAAACAGGAGAGAAAAATGGAGGACGTGAGTGTGCGAATGAAACATGAAAGAGCGACTACAGTAACGGAAAGAAAGCAAGAAGAAAAGGCGTTATGTTCTATACGAAGGAAAGGAAACGCAGGACCAAACTAATAAATATGGGCGCTCAGCGAGCACCTCGGTGTGATCAGCTGTTCGTTTAGCGACAGAATGATGGAACTGTCAGTGCACGCTCAAAGGGAAACCTGTAGATGGCAGTAATGCAACACTGTGGATGCCAGCTGCCGTAAAACCCAAAAGAAGAAGAAGAAGGTAAACCTGCGCATGCGCACACGGACTTCCTCTGTCTGCCTGACTGCGCCAAGCGAGCGATTTCATGCACATTATTTGCTTTAATCCCCTCAAATTAAATAACTTCCCAGCCACAGAATGGCCTGATATTTTGTGAGATATTACAGAAATAAACAGATATCACAATCACCACATTTCAGACGGAACTAAATTTCACCAATTTTATGAAATCGAAAGGCCGCCTCGCTTTAAAGATCAGGCTTTTTTTTTAAATCAAGCCTGAATTTTTGAAAAAATTTTTCATTTTTAAGAAAAGATTTCTTTTACGTGATATGCCATAAATATTTTCAATAATATTCAGGAATCATGCGTTTACATTCAAGCTCTAAGGAATTGGATTTAAGTTCTGGATAGCAGAACTGAATCTTACTGGATTCTCCTGCATCTCCGCAATCTCTCTCTCTCTCTCTCTTTCTCCATGTGTTTCCTAATGAGTGCAAGTCTCACTTTCTCTATTTATCTGTGAGAATTTGTAAATCTTGCTTTAAAACTGCACAACAACACATTCACCAGATTCCTCCACCATCACTGAGCAACTACACACACACCGGGGTGGGGGGGAGTGAGAGATACGGTGAGAGAGACAGAAAGAAAGACAGTGAGACAGATGGAAAGAGACAGACAGGGACAAAGGGAAGCAGAGAGACAGAAAGAGCAAGAGGGACAGAGACGGCAAGAGAGAAAGACAGCTAGAGAGAGCAACAGTGAGAGAGAGAGACTGGGAAACTGAGAGAGAGAGAGAGACAGAAGGTGGATGTGTGTGTGTGTGTGTGTGTGTGAGGAAGAAGAATGACTTTTACAAGCTCGTTGCTGAGATAAAACGACTCACACACACTCCGGAATGTTCATCTTCGCCCGCGCTGTAGAGAATAAAGGGCGTCTCAGAGAAATAAAGAATAAAGAATGAGTTCGATGGGGAACGAGTTCATTTTCCTCATGATGGTCAGATAAACACTTTACATCACGCTGGGTTTCAAACACGGTGTAAAATATTCTCATCATCACTATTACACTAAAGCTCACTGTTAGATTAAACATTCAGCAAATTCTACAGAAAAAACTCCCAAGATATAAACACGATAAAACACTCAAACTGTAGTTGAGAACCGTCACAACAGGCGTGGCCTAATATTCTAATGAGCATACTTGATTCTTGACAGCTTGTTGTCTGAGATAGCGGCCTGCAAGGTTCACTTTCACCTGCTAGGTTAGTTGTGTTCGCTGTCTAGCTTTTGCCCTCTAGTTAGCTTTAATTAATAAAACATCCAGGTTACTGAGTCGGCATTTACTTTCATTACCCACAAATGCTTTGCTGCAGACTCTGAAACAATATTAACTTGTATCTGATGCTGCATTGTTTGTGTGTGATTTTGGACGTACAGCTCGTGTTCTGGGTGAGTCTCAGAAACAAAGAACCTTTCCATGAACTTTTTCAGGAAATCAGGAACCTGTCCATGGACCCAAGAACTTTTTAGGATATCAGGAACCTTTTCAAGAGCCGTAGAAATTGTTCAGGAACTCAAAAATCCTCTTCAGGAAGCACGCTTCTTAGCAACCCAAGGACCCTTTTGGTGAGTTTTAGGAACCCAAAAACCTTTTCAGGAACGCAGAGACTTACTCAGAAAACTTATTACAGAAACCAGGAACCTATGAAGGAACCCGCTTTTTTTTTTTTTTACAATCTAATAAAACTTTCCAAGAACACAGGATTTTATATATTTTTTTAAACAGGAACCATTTTTTCAGGAACTCAAAAACCTTTTCTGTCACCCTGAATCAAGAACAAGTGAACTTTTTACAAACCCAAGAAACTTTTTAGGAACCCAGTGTCAGTAACACGATAGAGAGCGCCACTTCCAGTCAGACTACAAACATGGCCGATCTGAACTACAACATCCAAGAACCACAGCGCCCTCTATCGCCTGTCTATTAATTACACCTGCCACTCATTTCCTGGTTAATCAGCCCATGCTGTATAAACACCTCTCCCACACTCACTCGAAGCGACATATCATTCACTGTCTTACCCGCCATACCAAACCTTGTTATTCTGCCTGCTTTATCGTGTTCTCGACCGTCATTATTGTCTCGTTACTCTTTAGTCTAGCCCTTAATACTCTGTCTGCCGATCAATCGACCCCTACCTGTCCCTCAACTTTAATTTCGTCTAGTGTTTTGGATTTGTTTGCCAGTCTGCGTTCCCCGCTCTCCCCTGCACATACATCCAAGCGCCTGTAACCTGACACCCACAGGATCTTACTCAATTTCAGGAGCCCAAGAACTTTTTTCAGGAACCTTTCATAGGTTCCCAGAAACTGTTTTAGAAACTAAGACAGGTTTTCAAGAATACGGCAATTTTTTTTTTAGGTTTTCAAGAATACGGCAATTTTTTTTTTTTTAGAAATCTGGAATTCTTTTAAGAAACTCAAGACCGTTTTCAAGAACACAGGAACCTTTTAAGGAACCTTGAAACTTTTTGGTAACCAAGAATTAGGAGCTGAAGTATTTTTATAGAACCTTTTTAACTTCCCAATGAGCTCAGGATGTTTTATTGGAACTCGGGCCTCTTTAGAAATCCAGGGACCTTTCCATGAACCCAAAATGTTTTTCAGGAACCAATTTTTTTTTTTTAAAGAGTTCAAGAACCTCAGCTGTATTTCCACTAAGGGAACCAGGTACTTTTCTGGAGATCAGAAACTACTGGAGATGGAGCTTAATGTACTAAAAGTCTTCGAGACATTTTTAGTGGACGAGTGAATCAGAACAGTTCCACAGCAGATCTAAGAAGCTTCCAGAACCTCAACGTAAACGGTTTTTCTTTCATTTTTCTGTACTGATCTTCATCTATCTGTTTTTTCCTCTTTCTTTCTGTCTTTCTTTTTTCTGCTTTCAGCCTTTCAGTCTCATGATATAAAACTCTCTTCAGTCCCCGTGTCTCCCCCCATGTATTTTGGTAAATGTGTCACAGCAGGTGCTTTATAGGACACAATAGCGACTGAGACACACACACACACACACACACACACACACACAGAGCACTGTCCTTCACCCCTCTGCATGTACCTCATTTTTACCCGCTTGTCCCATAAAGAGACAGAGATCAGAAACTGAATTGGAAAAAAATGAGAGACAGAAAGAGAGAGACAGAGACCTGATCAGTCGAGTCAGCTGATCCCCCAGAGCATTGTGGGTAATGTTCCAGACTCACCAGGTTGATGAAATCCTGATATCGGACTTTTCCCTCGGCGTTCCCGTTGGCCAGCGCCAGCAGAACCTCCAGCTTGTGTGTGTCGAGTTCAGAGCCGTGTGTCTCGAGCAGATCACGCAAACGCTCAGCGCTGATGAAGCCTGAACTCTCCGGGTCATACTGAAACACACACACACAATGATGATGTCATGCAACAATTAACTTTGTGGCCTGTGTCTATAAATTAAAAGCAATAACACACACACGCAGTCTCAATTTCATACCTCTATGAACAGGCTGGGGTCTACAAAACGGCCTCAATTTCATTCACACACTCCATTTCAATTAGACTTCACACACACACACACACACACACACACACACACACACACACACACACATTCTGTGTTACTTCTACATGCAAATCTCTTGGCTTTGAGATGCACATTAATCCCTGAATAATAGAGAGAGAGGGAGAGAGAGAGAGAGAGAGAATTGAGGATGGGGTGGGCCTGGTATTTTAGACCTCATTTGCATAATACTGAATATTAAACAGGCTGCTCTGGTCAGTGGTGCATGTGTGTGTGTGTGTGTGTGTGAGTGACCAACTGCCACAACATGCAACATGCATGAGGGGGCGTGGCTTGTTTAACTGACAGGACGTCATCCAAATCAGCTGTTTATTAAAATAACTGGTGTTCTGTTAACAGAAAGGTGAGAAAGTACAGCTGAAGGACAGACGGCTCTCGTTTTAGTGAGAACAGGAACAGGGTCAAGTCCCTCAATTTCACTCTTCACTTCCAGCTGAGACACACACAAAATCTCCCACAATCCTTTGCACATTTCAAGGTCACTATAATCCCTTCACACCCAAGTGTCCTTCTTCCATCACTCACATCATCACTACTGTTATTAACACAGAGAGAGAGAGAGAGAGAGAGAGAGAGAGAGAGATCAGGGTGGAGAAGTGGCGCTGGCCAAATACTTTGAAATGTCACTCAATTACGTACATCAGGGTGACAAACCTGTCTGAGTGAAACACCTCAAAAGGAGGGGAAAGAAAGAAAGAAAGAAAGAAAGAAAGAAAGAAAGAAAGAAAGAAAGAAAGAAAGAAAGAAAGAAAGAAAGAAAGAAATGCTAAGATTAAATGTTGGTAAAAGAAAAGAGAAGAAAGGTAGGTCACCATCACTCTGTCTGTCTCTGAGATTTATAGTGTTTAATGAGGGGGTCTGATGGAGTGTGTGTGTGTGTGTGTGTGTGTGTGTGTGTGTAAAGGAAGTGTGACTGCAGTGGCTTTAGCTCTGAGGTTAAAGATCTCAGGGGGAATCAGAGGTCACTGTCTGACACACTTTCAACATTTCCATATTGGCACAGAAATGACAGAAACATCGGAAATAACAGAAATAAAATATCAAATGACTGATATGTCAGAAATAACAAAAATGACAAAAAATTTTAAATGACAGAATGAACAGAAACATCAAAAATGGCAGAAAACGACAGAAACAACAGAAATGTCAGAAGCCACATGAACCACAGGAGCAACGATAACAAAAGAAAATGAGAGGGCACGAAAGAAATGACAGACATATCAGAAGCAACACTAATGACAGAAACGAAAGAATCATCATAAAATATCAGAAAACAACATTAACGACAGAAACGACAGATCACGAGCCTCACCTACAGGGAAAAGGAACAAAGCTCAGCAGTAAAAGGAAACATGTCATGAAAAATATAAACACTTTCATAAATTAACGTTTAAGCAGCGAAACATGACAACAGGGTCATGTAGACGACTGTTGCTATGGTTACACATCTCACCGGATTTAAACTTTTCTGGCTCTTTGGCCGAGAAATCATTACTTCATGATAATTACGATTTTATTGCGATGGTGAACAGAAAATACAGGTGGAGCGAAAAACTGCGAATGATGCTCGTTGTCATG
>NC_083572.1:1604914-1752414 GCF_027579695.1 Neoarius graeffei | reverse complement strand
GGGGGTGTTCAGAGTGGTTGAGGGGGTGTTTGGGGGTTGATTGGGGTGTTTGGAAGTGTTGAGGGGGTGTTTGGAGGAATTTGGAGGTGTTGAGGGGGTGTTTGGAGGAATTTGGAGGTGTTGAGTGAGTGTTAAAGCAGGTTTTATTTTAATCTGAGGTTGTGTGAAAGAGTCAGATGTGATTTTGTTTGATGGACAGATCAAATGACTGACTACAGAAATTTCAGAAGCAACTGAAAAAACAATGTTGAATCCACCTGTGCAGTGTTTAATTAAAATTCATAATGTTTTAATTGGATGAAGTCTTGTGGCATTTAATTAACACACAGTGTTTAAATCCAGTCAAACAGGGTTAAATTAATCCCTCGAGCACTTCATCCTGATTTATAAAGTAACTCTTATGATATGTAATATCTGCAGGGTTGCTATTAAATGTTGTGGTGTTTATAAACTTGTATGACATTTAATTAACACCTACAGTGTTTCGTAAACTTTTGCAGTGTTTAATTAACACATACTGTAGAGTATAGTATCAACCCTCAGAATACTGGATTGACACAGGGACTTTTGCACAAACGTCTACAGTATTGAGTGAACTATTAAAACCTAAAGTGCTTAATTAACATCTGCCGTGTTGAATTAACTGTGCTTCAGGTACTTAATCCTGTAAAAGTGTTGAGGAAACTCTGTAGGTGTTTAACTAAATCCTCCAGCTTTAAAGTGACTCTTATGATTAATTACCACCTGCAGTGATATATTAAATGTTATGGTGTTGATGAAATTGTATGGTATTTTGATTACACCTACAGCATTTTGTAGACACTGGTGGTGTTTAATTAATTAATTCACAGCAACAAGATGCTATCAACCCTTAACACTGGGCCTTTGTACTCGTATTGAACACATGATTAAACTCTAGATGAATGAATTACTGTGGTGTTTAATTTCCATCTGCACCCACTCCTGGAGTATTCTGTAATTTCTTGCAGTGTTCAGTTCACACCTACAGTATAGTAATAAGCTTTATAGCTACGTGTGAATGCAGAGACTTTTGCACTGATGCTTGCAGTATTGAATGAGTAATTAAAACCTACAGAACTGCTGCGGTGTTGAATTAACCCTTGCTGCACTTAATCCTGTTAAGCATTTGTTTAACTAAAGCAAAAAGTGACTCGTGATGTTGAAGACTGCATGAGTGTTTTTGTGTTAGGTTGTACAGCCTACTCTTGTGGTATTTAAATAATACAGGGACTTTTGCATGAATGGCTACAGAATTGAATTAACTTAGTATTAAACCTGATGGTGTTTACTGAACTGTTGTGGTGTTTAATTAGCACCTTACAGCGTCATAGTAAATTAACATCTAATAAACAGTGTTGAATGATGTAATGTGGTGTTTAATTAACATCTCCACCTGCAGTGTTCTGTAAACTCTGCTGGTGTTTAATTAACACTCTCAGTTCCTGATGATGCAGTAATGCAGGGACCTTTTGTGTTAAAGTGTGCAGTGTTAAACACTATGAAATGAAGTGCTGTGGTGTTTAATCCGCACCTCCGGGCTTCAGGATGTGATGTATGGAGTGTGAGTGTCGCGCGCTCGGAGTTGCTCAGGCTGTGACTCAACACTGCAGGTGATTGATCCGGTGTTAGTTCACCGGGTGTTTGGTCAGTGAATGAGACTCACGGTGTCCGGGTGAGTTCCGGTCTCGAGCTCTCCGCTCTCTAACACTTCGATCTCTTCGCCCTCCGCGTGCGCCGCGACCGCCGGTGATGAGCTGGCGCGCGCTCCGGTGCTCATGGTCGCGGCGGTGTTGGTGGTGTGTTTAGTCAGCTAGAACCGAGTCCGTGCACGCGCTGGCAGAGGGTCCCCATCCTCTTCCTGTGTCCTCCTCCTCCTCCTCCTCCTCACTAAGGTCCGCTGGTGTTTATCCGCTGCTCCCGTTAATGCGCGCGCGCGCTGCTCCGCATCGCCACACCACCGAACAGCACCGACACGCGCCGAACGCTGATGACGAGCTCCGCGCGCGCACGCTCCCTCTCTCTCTCTCCCTCTCTCTGTGTGCCCATCTGTCACCATCGCAGAGAGAGAGAGAGAGAGAGAGACCGGGGAGGGCTGGTTGACGATTTTTTTCGGTTTCCATAAGAATCGACTCTTTGGAACTGGAGAATCGATTCACACGAGTCAGTTGACGTTATGATGCGCGCGATTTTGTCATCATAAATACTTAAAAATATCAGTAAATAAATAATAAATTCCTTAACGGCTGCATGACTTTATTACAGTCACAGGAATGTTTTTGTGTTTTTATTTAATCACTTGTTCATTAATGTTTAACAAAACCACTGTTAATGATGCGATGTAAAGGTGCTTTAGGTCAGTGGTTTTCAAAGTGGGGGCCGCGGCCCCCTGGGGGGGCGCTAGGGGGGCCTCAGAAAGTTGGAGGGACGATAACAAAAAAATTGCGAAAAAATATATATACTTTTTAAAATAATAATTATTAAATATATTGTAATTAGTTTTTTAATCATTATTATAAAATATAATTATTAATAATAATACATCATATCGAGGTGACTCTAAATTGAGCGTAGGTGTGAATGTGAGTGTGAATGGTTGTCTGTGTCTATGTGTCAGCCCTGTGATGACCTGGCGACTTGTCCAGGGTGAACCCCGCCTTTCACCCGTAGTCAGCTGGGATAGGCTCCAGCTCGCCTGCGACCCTGTAGAAGGATAAAGCGGCTACAGATAATGAGATGAGATGAGAAAACGATTTGCGTGCACACAGCAATACCAATACACGGATACACTCGGCTCCGCAGGCATCCTGCGCTCCAAATCACTCCGCCCTGAACAGCGAGTGCCCTCTGGAGGGTGCGCACTCCGGCCCTGCGCAGCTCACAGAGCGCGCGAGTGAAGCGCACGAGCAGTGATTCGGGACTGAGCCGCTGTGTGTGTGATCCCAGCGCAGATCACTTACCACTTGCAAGTGGAAGGATGGCAAGCCTAAAGACAATCATAACTACACAATGGGCAGTATTTGCATCAGTATTTGCAGTATTTTCATACTTTTATACTCTTTAATGAAAGGTGATACAAGGCGGAAGTCCGCGCCATTTTTCAGCAGTCGCGTCACATGACCAGCGCCAGCGAATCAGGAAGGTGGATGTCACAGTGCCGTTGTCCAATGAGACGCCACCTAGAGCTCAGCACAGCGTATCCGCGTATTCTCAATGTTTACACAGCACCGGAGCTGACATGATCTGGATTGAATACGTGGACCCTGGCGGATTCCCGTTTCCCGGCGTTTCCAGGCGTTTTAATGTAAACGGACAGTGCATCCGCGAAGAAAACGAGACAGATACGGTCTAATGTAAACGTAGCCTAGCCTCGTACCACATTGCTCGTGCTAAAAAACCTCACTAAGTTTACATTAGACCGTATCTGTCTCGTTTTCTTCGCGGATGCACTGTCCCTTTACATTAAAACGCCTGGAAATGCCGGGAAACGGGAATCCGCCAGCGTCCACGTATTCAATCCAGATCGTGTCTGGTCCGGTGCTGTGTAAACATTGAGAATACGCGAATACGCTGTGCTGAGCTCTAGCTGGCGTCGTCATTGGACAACGTCACTGTGACATCCACCTTCCTGATTCGCTGGCGCTGGTCATGTGACGCGACTGCTGAAAAACGGCGCGGACTTCCGCCTTGTATCACCTTTCATTAAAGAGTATAAAAGTATGAAAATACTGCAAATACTGATGCAAATACTGCCCATTGTGTAGTTATGATTGTCTTTAGGCTTGCCATCCTTCCACTTGCAAGTGGTAAGTGATATGCGCTGGGATCACACACACAGCGGCTCAGTCCCGAATCACTGCTCGTGCGCTTCACTCGCGCGCTCTGTGAGCTGCGCAGGGCCGGAGTGCGCACCCTCCAGAGGGCACTCGCTGTTCAGGGCGGAGTGATTTGGAGCGCAGGATGCCTGCGGAGCCGAGCGTATCCGTGTATTGGTGTTGCTGTGTGCACGCGAATCGTGTATTGGTGTTGCTGTGTGCACGCGAATCGTGTATTGGTGTTGCTGTGTGCACGCTAATCGTTTTAAAAATGTTAATCTGATGATCCGCTGATACGGTCTAATGTAAACATGGGCTCAATTGCAGAAGATTTGATTTTACCAGCCACCAAAGACATTGTCCGAGAATTGCTTGGTGAGGATGCTGCCAAAAAAATCGATGCTGTCCCACTCTCTGATAACACCGTGAGCCGACGGATTGGTGACGTGGCTCAAGACGTATCTGCTCAGCTGTTGGAGCAGGTGAGAGCCAGTGAATACTTCGCACTTCAGCTGGATGAGAGCACAGATTTATCCAATGAGGCCCAACTGCTTGTGTACATCAGATTTATTTCACAGGAAAGATTTGTGGAGGAAATACTATTTTGTAAAGCACTTGAAAGAAGAACTACTGGGAAAGACATTTTTCAAGTTTTGGACGATTACATCGAGTCTAACGGATTGGACTGGGCCCGTTGTGTGGGGGTGTGTTCGGGTGGAGCCGCGGCAATGACCGGGAAGATCAGTGGAGTGACTGTGCTCATTACGCAGAAGGCCCCGCGTGTAGCGGCCACACACTGCACGCTCCATCGCGAGGCACTGGTCACAAAAAGGATGGATAACGAGTTGAATCAGGTACTACAGGAGGTTATACAGTTTATTGTTCAGTGCGAAAATATTTGTGTTGAAAACATGTTAGTTAATAATATTCTTATGCTAAACAAATGTAACAATTATTGAATATTGAATAAAAGTAAGAGAAAACATTCTAAAAGTTGATGTTTCTTTACATGTTTTGTAGCATTGCCTGTGGGTTTGCAAAGGGGGTCCCCGGCCAGAAGCTAATGCTGTTTGGGGGGCCTTGGCATGGAAAAGTTTGGGAACCCCTGCTTTAGGTCAAATCAGTCTTTTGATCTGACAGGAAGCATGTTTAATGTGTGTGTGGGGGGGACACACTGGTGGGGGGTGTGGGGGTCCTCCCCCAGAACATTTGTAATTAATTAGATGCCATTTCCTGCATTCTGGTGTATTTTTAACAGGTTGTTAAACACCTAATTTTATCTACAAAAGTCACTTAATTCAATGACTATTTTAGAGACTCAACAATAAGTCCTCATTCAACGAGTCCATATATTCATCAGCCTGTTTTTAAACCCACTGCTCTGCCCAAGATAATGAGATGAACGTGAAACAGTTTATCACCAACAGTGACTTTATGGGTGCATTTTACTTTTTATTTTGTTTCATTTTTTATTTAGTTTTAGATGGAACACAACACACCACTGGGCCAAGCAATAGTGACACTCAACTGTTTAAAAATAAGAATATTTATAATTTCACACAATGAACAGGTGCAGTTTTGTTCACCACCAACAGTGACTTTAGTGGGTGCGTTTTACTTTTTTCCGATTTAGTGATACTCATAACAAAAATGGCATGGCATCATGCAGTCTTCATAACACAAAGTCACACTGTGTCAAGCAACGACACATAAAAGAGAACTTCACACAATGAACAAGTGCAGTTTTGTCAACCTACATGCAATGGCGGTACTACAGTAACATTTACAGATCAGTATAACAAATAGATTTATAGATAGAACTCCTTCTTACATTGGTGCCTCCACAATTTCTACCACTTCATCACTTTTATCCCCCTTTCCTTCACAATCCACCTGGAATAACATCCAGCATATGGAATACCCCATTAGGCGAAGCTTATTTCATTGTTGAGTTGAACATTAATGTAACGAGGCCGAGGGTTAATTTTGAGGGCAGATAACAAAAGAATAAGGTTTTAGCAAAAGCCAGCCATTGTGAGGTGGCGATGGGGATGACGTCACCTCCTCCACTTTCCAGCAGCTGCACCAAAATGTCTGCGCTCGCGCTGAGAGTCGCTTCACCTGCGCGCGGTGAGCTGTTGTAGGGAGCGCCCGGAAACCCGGAGTGGATTTTCAGTGCTCTGTGTTTTCTCTTATCGATCAAGTGGAATGGATTCTTTCACGAAGCAATAGAAACGGCGCTGGGTGAACTCATATTTTATGTTAAATGTGGGCGGGTCCAAACGAAGAATTATGAAATGTGAATGGGGACACGCCCCCTTCACATTAAATGGTGGCGACGCCCATGTTTGATCAGGTGAGCTCTCTAATGGTGTCTATAAATGACTGACAATCCAAACCCAAACATGCATTCCGGACCGGAAGCGCCTTTTCCAGATGTGTTTGCACGCTGACTTCATAAACTTTTGCCCTGTAAGGCCATGGTCTTGCTTTTTTTTTTTGCTTTAAAAAAAAAAATCATATTTCTAAACATCGTCCAAGTTATTTATACAAGTAAGGAATAAAAAATTACTCCTTCATTTTTTAAAATGTTTTAATTATGGTATAAAAACACCTACTGTGAGGGGAAAAAGGTTCGTCAGTGGTTTTGTAAATAACCAGCAGTTCTAGACTTTAAATGGGATCAGCTTGTAAACCTGAGCAGCTGAAAGTCCCTGCAGGGTTCAGTACAGAAGCACAGAAGCCAGCATGAAGGAGTGCAGTGGAGAAAACAGCGAGCATCGTTTTACTAAATGAACATTACATTACAGTCCTGTAGTGAGGAATATTACATCCATGCAATAAGCCTTACAACAACAACTTTTATAAAAATGTCAGTACGTAGTGCTGTATATGCTGTCATGTCCCATCACACACTGCCCTCTAGTGTTCACCAAGTGCATGAACAACACACTGTACAGAACTACAATGCGGCTTTTATTCTTCTGAGAGAGAGAGAGAGAGAGAGAGAGGGGCAAAAAAAGGAAAGAAAGAAAGGGAGTGAGATAGAGACAGTAAAAACAAAAAAGAAAGACAATAAATAGACAAACAAGTAAGTAAATAGTCATGATGATTCAAATTCAATTTTATTTTACTTATGATTTTGTAAAAAAAAATGTTAAATTTATACACAGACACAGGCATCATTTACGCTGGGGACCATTGGGGACACTGGGGACCATTGGGGACATGTCCCCACCACTTTTTGAAAGCCTTTAGTTTGTTAAACTTCATAATGAATAAAATTAAGTTGCTAAATATCATGTTGTTAATAGCGAGACCCAACATGTTCACTGATCAATATCTCGAAGCCGACACATTTCTGTACGCTGCTGCTGTTTGCTCTTATGTATGACACAACATTGTAGCTTTTCTTCAGACACAAAAGGTCGGCTACTTTTCTGGTTTCCGTTTCTGGTTGAGAGTACGATGTGCACATTTTGGCTGCCACTTCTCACCAGAGCTTTTTATATTTCTCCACCCCCCCCCCCTTTGTTTTTCTTTTTGAGGTTGTATGAGTTGATGTTTGGGCGGCACGGTGGTGTAGTGGTTATCACTGTTGCCTCACAGCAAGAAGGTTCTGGGTTCAAGCCCAGTGGCCGGCGAGGGCCTTTCTGTGCGGAGTTTGCATGTTCTCCCCGTGTCCACGTGGGTTTCCTCCGGGTGCTCCAGTTTCCTCCACAGTCCAAAGACATGCAGGTTAGGTTAACTGGTGACTCTAAATTGAGCGTAGGTGTGAATGGTTGTGTGTCACTCTGTGATGGCCTGGCGACTTGTCCAGGGCCTGTACGCCTCACTATGGACTGCAGTGAGTTAAAAAACATAGTTTTGTAACTATGGAATGTTCTTGTATCATTTGATAAATAGCAATAACTTAGCTAGCTATAGTAGCGATCACTAACTTAGCGATATGTTTAATGTGTTTTAGTGTTAGCTAGGTAACGTTAAAGGGTTTATAATTAACTCGTCCACATTGGGTTGAACTTTCAAAATGTTAATGTAACTCACAATTGCTTGGGCTATTTTAATGCTAGTTATCTATCTTAGCTAAACGTGGGTATGACGGGCAGCAGGAAGTAGCTGGTGCTAGATTGCTAACGTTTGCTAAACTGGTTGTGTTTTACAGGCAACAACTAGATAAATATTCTGTGATTTTGTGAACAGACTGAGGCATACAGCAAAGCCAGCGATTTTCATACTGGCATGTAGCAGAGAGAGGATAAGGAGAACTCTCTCTCTCTCTCTCTCTCTCTCTCTCTCTCCCATAGTTTTGCATTGGGAATTACAAGAAAGTGAATTTTCCATCCCGTTTTTTTTCTTGTAAAATTTTAATCTGAACTATTGAACTGACTGAGAGCTAAAATAACAAAGTGTCTCTTAAACATGCAAACCAGCGCTGAGGCTCAACAGCACAGTGATTTTATAAACACATGCAAATATTCAGTCCATTAAACACATTTAGGCAAAATGAGTCTCATGAGATTTGTTAATTGTTTCTGAACATTATACACACTGAAACACAAAACTAAATGTTGTGTACATAATAAAGTTTTCCACAGATAAATACAACTTGATATTATTATTATTATTATTATTATTAATAATAATAATTTGTTTGTTTGTTTATGAAGTTATTCTGCTTTACCTTAAATTCTGAGGCTAATTCTAGTAACCAGTCCATTAACCTCACAAATATATTTCCTAAATAAGAACTTTTAAAGATTTTATAGTATTTGACAGACTTCACTTTGAGAACCTGTACCTGTCTCAGAAAATCTCAGATATTATTTTTTTTAAAAAAAGGAAATGATTGATTGTGAGAGAGACGTGAAAATAAAAATGAACTGTGTGGAAGAAATTTACATGAAAAATAAAAACTTGTGAAATGCGTGTGAAAAGTGTGTGAAATATAACATATGCATTCTCTAAAAAAACCTGCTGTATCAAGCTACATTCACACTAACGGGGCAAATCTCTTGAAGTCGTTTGTGGGCGTGGCCTGTCCATCTTTTTTTTTATACTTCTGATGACAGAGTAGTCGCTACTATATGTATAGCTTCAAAAGTGAACTAATCAGTGTGAAAATTGGTTGCATGATTCATGTGATACATCCTCAGCTTCATTCTCACTACATTAGATTAGCAAAGCATGCTAACTGTACTAGCGCCGCACACTCAACAGAGACACCAACGATCTCTGCTCCTTCCCTCCGAGCTTTATTTTGATTCATAATGTTTAATACGACAGCTTAAGATGAACCCAGGGCTGAAAGGCCTTGAAAGGCCCGTTTTGAGACAATTGTTTGAATTTTATTGCTTTATGATGTTACAGCTAAACATCAGCTTGTAGAAAATTAGCAATGGCCACTCTGGAGCTCAGGTGAACAGAGTAAATAGAGACTTTAGGAAAAAAAATAAAACTTGGAAGGAAGTAGCAGAGACTGTTACTGTCTCTGCTGAGTGGATGAAGTTAGTACAGTTAGCTTGCTTTGCCACACCCACAAGCAGGCCATGCCATACAGGCCACACCCATAAACAGCAAACTACAAGCAATTACATAATTTTCTTATTTTATTATTATGCACTGCAGGTGCCTTGATCACTAAAATGTATCAGGATTAAAACTAATGCGTGATAAGAGATTTCCTACATTTAAAAGCATGTGGATTTTAAACACGAGAGTTTTCCAGCTTTATGAAGCACAAAAACTGGACTCATGAAACCCATCATGATGTTAATGGCCAGACTGATCACTAGAGCCAGCCTGAAGTCCGTCATGGACAATGTGTCCTGCATGCAGAAGACGACGGAGATTGGGATGTTCTGGATCAGAAACATCAGCAGGTTTATTGCCACGACTTGAAAGGCCCGTTTTTTGGCTGCGTCCTCCACCCCCTTGCCAGCGTTCCTCTCCCCTGGTCCTGGATGTCTCAGCTTGTTCAGAATGGACACGCAGCTGAAGACGCTGATGCTTAGGATGATGACAGCGTAGGTGAGGATAACTCTGTAGGGCAGGAACGGGAACATGAACATGCAGACAACGCCACACGCCAATCCGCTCGACCACGTCACGATGCAGATCGCAGCTCGGTACCTGAGAGGTCTGAACTTCAGGAAGGTGACGGGATGGATGACGGCCACGTAGCGCTCCAAACATACCAAACACTGGAGCAGAGAGCGCACCACCATCCCCATGCCGATGACAAACCCCATCGCTTTATAGAAACACAACTCTGTTTCCACATCGCACATGATGTGGAAAGGTGCCAGGAGCAGGAAGAAGATTTCAACAGCAGCCTGATTGAGAGTCAAAATGTCACACGGATCCAAAGACCTGCGTCCATCTAACAGCAGCACGAAGACATAGGAGTTTAGAGGAAGACCCAGGAGATAATTTATCACATGGAGAGGTGTAATGAAGAAGAGGTTGATGCTGAGCTCCCACTCTTCCTCCGAGTGGCTGGAGGAGTTCACTGTGTTGGAGATGTTCATCATTCTGTCCTCCAAAATAAACACGTTAAAAATGGATAACAATAGTAATAATAAAACTGACGGCAGTGCAGCTGGAAATCGCACGTATTCGTATTAATGCACTTGTTCATACAAATACCTGCGATTAATTCGTATATTATTTGTATTAATGCACTTGTTCTAGTACAACCCCGATTCCAAAAAAGTTGGGACAAAGTACAAATTGTAAATAAAAACGGAATGCAATAATTTACAAATCTCAAAAACTGATATTGTATTCACAATAGAACATAGACAACATATCAAAGGTCGAAAGTGAGACATTTTGAAATTTCATTCCAAATATTGGCTCATTTGAAATTTCATGACAGCAACACATCTCAAAAAAGTTGGGACAGGGGCAATAAGAGGCTGGAAAAGTTAAAGGTACAAAAAAGGAACAGCTGGAGGACCAAATTGCAACTCATTAGGTCAATTGGCAATAGGTCATTAACATGACTGGGTATAAAAAGAGCATCTTGGAGTGGCAGCGGCTCTCAGAAGTAAAGATGGGAAGAGGATCACCAATCCCCCTAATTCTGCACCGACAAATAGTGGAGCAATATCAGAAAGGAGTTCGACAGTGTACAATTGCAAAGAGTTTGAACATATCATCATCTACAGTGCATAATATCATCAAAAGATTCAGAGAGTCTGGAAGAATCTCTGTGCGTAAGGGTCAAGGCCGGAAAACCATACTGGGTGCCCGTGATCTTCGGGCCCTTAGACGGCACTGCATCACATACAGGCATGCTTCTGTATTGGAAATCACAAAATGGGCTCAGGAATATTTCCAGAGAACATTATCTGTGAACACAATTCACCGTGCCATCCGCCGTTGCCAGCTAAAACTCTGTAGTTCAAAGAAGAAGCCGTATCTAAACACGATCCAGAAGCGCAGGCGTCTTCTCTGGGCCAAGGCTCATTTAAAATGGACTGTGGCAAAGTGGAAAACTGTTCTGTGGTCAGACGAATCAAAATTTGAAGTTCTTTATGGAGATCAGGGACGCCGTGTCATTCGGACTAAAGAAGAGAAGGACGACCCGAGTTGTTATCAGCGCTCAGTTCAGAAGCCTGCATCTCTGATGGTATGGGGTTGCATTAGTGCGTGTGGCATGGGCAGCTTACACATCTGGAAAGACACCATCAATGCTGAAAGGTATATCCAGGTTCTAGAGCAACATATGCTCCCATCCAGACGACGTCTCTTTCAGGGAAGACCTTGCATTTTCCAACATGACAATGCCAAACCACATACTGCATCAATTACAGCATCATGGCTGCGTAGAAGAAGGGTCCGGGTACTGAACTGGCCAGCCTGCAGTCCAGATCTTTCACCCATAGAAAACATTTGGCGCATCATAAAACGGAAGATACGACAAAAAAGACCTAAGACAGTTGAGCAACTAGAATCCTACATTAGACAAGAATGGGTTAACATTCCTCTCCCTAAACTTGAGCAACTTGTCTCCTCAGTCCCCAGACGTTTACAGACTGTTGTAAAGAGAAAAGGGGATGTCTCACAGTGGTAAACATGGCCTTGTCCCAACTTTTTTGAGATGTGTTGTTGTCATGAAATTTAAAATCACCTAATTTTTCTCTTTAAATGATACATTTTCTCAGTTTAAACATTTGATATGTCATCTATGTTCTATTCTGAATAAAATATGGAATTTTGAAACTTCCACATCATTGCATTCCATTTTTATTTACAATTTGTACTTTGTCCCAACTTTTGTGGAATCGGAGTTGTATAATACATCATCGTTTCTATAGTAACAGCTCATTCACAGGGACTTGTGCAGTGGATAATCCGCTCATAACAGATAAAAATAGATTAATAAATTTGTTGATGTAGTGAAGTTAACTGTAAGGAGAGGTTAATTCCACATTTATGGAAGGAGTCTCCAGTGTCAGAGGGAAAGCTGCAACTCATAACTTGTTTCACTGACACTTTTTTTATTTTGAAAGAAAGATACCACAAGCACAATTCCTCAAAAAAAATGTTTAAAAAAATATATATATTTTTAAATAGATTTACTGGTCATAATGAGACAAAATAAATTTGGACACTTAAAATTATTCAGTTTTTCACAGTTAATGTGATGGACTACACAACTACTCTTCATATATATAAATGTAATGAAACTAAAAGAACATAATTTATGAAAGACTTTAGAGGTTTTTCAGTTCATGTGCGTCCTGTTGGAAATTATTTCTCATTAAAAGACTATGTGCATGTCAGAAATGCTAATTAAAGGTATACGCTAATTAGTGGAGAATTATTAATTATTGTAATTAAATGATAAATACACAGCTGCATGCTTCCATAAATTATATTATACATTCAGTGTCACAGCATGCATAGTTAGTAAATAAGTAATCAAACAAATAAACAAGTATATAAACATCATGTTTTAGCTGCTCTCTTTTTAATTAAATAGAATCTACAAGATACAGAATATATTAAAATAATATAGTTTCAGAGGAATGGGAGAACTTACAGATGATGCTGCACAGTTCTTGTTTTTTTACCCTAAAAAATCTGCAATATCTCAATTTGAATGCTCAGGTGTGTGTGTGCGTGTGTGTGTGTGTGTGTGTGTGTGTGTGTTTTGTTACAACCTCATCAGTAATCTCTAAATGACTTGTCATCCATGCAAATAACAAAAGCAGCATCATGACAACACACACACACACACACACACACACACACACACACACACACACACACACACACACACACACGGGAAAAAATGCAGTTTCATCCTGTAATCAACAAAGAAAATCATCAGGTAGACCTACTGCTCTCTCTCTCTCTCTCTCTCTCTGAAAGCCCACCCTCTTTCACTTCTATTTTTTCTTTATCAGGACCTAAATAATAATTGTATAATCCTCACCAACTCCATATTGTCCTGCAAAAGTAAACCAGCATTCAGAAACCAGGTGGGAAAAAACAAGTACACCCCGTAATTCACTAACATGCAGAACCTCTTTTAGCAACAGTAACTTGAAGCAAAGGTTTCTGTCAGAGTTTCTCTCTCACATCTATTCAGAGACACTTTGGCCCAGTCTTCTTTACAACATTGCTTCAGTTCATTGATGTTTGAGGGCGTTTGTTTACACACAACTCTCTCAAGGTCCCACCTCATCATCTCAGTGGGGTTGCGGTCTGGGCTTGGACTTTGACTTGGCCATTCCATCACCTTCATCATTTTCTTCTTTAGCCATTCAGACGTCGGTTTGCTGTGGGATCACTGTCCTGTTGTTTGACCCAATTTCAGCCCAATTTAAGCTGCCAGACATGAATGTACATCTATTAATGTTCATATCAAACACCAGAATAGGGAGTAATGTGATCTCAGTGACGGTGAGTATTTCAGACACTGCGGATATCCTGGGATTAAATTTAAGGAACCTTTATTCGTCACATGCACACTTCAAGCACAGTGAAATTCATCCTCTGGATTTAACCCATCTGAAGCAGTGAACACACACACACACACACACACCCAGAGCAGTGGGCAGCCACACCAGAGCGCCCGGGGAGCAGTCAGGGGTTCGGTACCTCGCTCAAGGGCACCTCAGCCCAAGACCACCCCACGTCAACCTAACTGCATGACTTTAGATTGTGGGGGAAACTGGAGCACCCGGAGGAAACCCACGCAGACACGGGGAGAACATGCAAACTCCACACAGAAAGGCCCTCGCCGGCCGCTGGGTTCGAACCCGGAACCTTCTTGCTGTGAGGCAACCGTGCTAACCACTACCCAACCTGCCTTGTGCCAACAGTTCAGGCTGGTGGTGGTGGTGGTGTAATGTTGTGGGGAATTAATTTTTGGCACACTTGGCCTCTTAATACCAATCGAGTGTTGTTGTTGGAGATCATGTGAATCATTTTACAGCCATAATTCACCATCTCAAAACATCTATGATAATGATAATGCACCATGTCACCAAATTGTCTCAAACTGGTTCCAAGAACATGATGATGGGTTCAGGAAACTTTAGAAGCTTCACCAGTCACAAGAGAGCCTTTGGGATGTGATAGAATGGGAGATTTGCAGCAATTATGTCATGTAGTCATAACAACATGGCCCAAAATCTCAAACGATTGTTTCTAAGACCTAGTGGAAAGCATGGCATGCCATGAAGATTTGAAGCTATTCTTCAATATTCTACGACACATATTTACTTTGCCATTCTACATCTGTCACAGGAATAAATGTGCATGGAAATGTGAATGGAAATCATTCAGATGAGGGATGGAGGAGGCCCATGGCTATAATCACAAGGCAGTAGGTTGATCACCAGAGTTTTCCAGCTTTATAGAGCACAAAAACCGGCTGGACATAACCCATTATGAGGTTGATGGCCAGACAAACATTTAAAACCATGTTAAAAACAATCTTGGGCAGCCTGTTTAGGATCACAAAGAAGACACCAAGTGGTGTGTTCTGGACCAGAAACGTCAGCAGGTTCATCCTGAGGACTTGTAAAGCCCGTTTCTTAGCGCCGTCCTCCATCCCTCTGTCAGTGTTCCTCTCCCCCGGTCCTGGGTATTTCAGCTTCTTCAGAGTGGACACGCAGCTGAAGACGCTGATGCTCAGAATGATAAAGCAGACAACTCCAAAGGGTTTGAAAGGTATGTTAGGGAATGTGATCATGCAGATGACACCAGACGCCAATCCACACATCCACGCCACGACACACGCCACCACTCGATATCGAAGAGGTCTGAACTTTAGGAATGTGATGGGATGGACGACGGCCACGTAGCGCTCCAAACACACCCAGCACTGCAACAGTCCGTGCACCAGCACTCCAGTGCCGAGAAAAAAACCCAGAGGTTGATTAAGCCACATCTCAGATCTGACAATCAACAAGATGTGAAAATGAGTAAAGAGCATGAAGCCTGATTGAGAGTGAAGACATCACGCGGATCCAAACTCCTGCGTCTGTTTAAAAACAGTGTGATGATGTAGGAGTTTAGAGGAAGACCCAGGAGATAATTCATCACATACACGGATATAATAAAGATGTTACTGGCAAAATACTGCCAGTGTTCCTCTGACTGGATGGAGGAGTTTGTGTTGAAGGTCCTCATCATTCTGTCTTTAGAGACAAAAACTGCACAAGAAGATTAAAAGCAGGATAAAATTAGAGCATAACATCATAAAAACATTTATACAATATTCATACAAATGTTTCATTATTTAGATTATTTGCAAAATAACATCACAAATAAAGACTGCATATAAAACAGTTGTGGTCAGAAGTTTACAGACACTCATCATGGACATGAAGGTGATGGTAATATCAGACTTTCAGTGATTTCTCTGAATTCTTCTTTTTCTGTAGTAGAATGATTACAGCATCCAGCTTTAATAGAAACAAAAACAAGAATTTGATGCACAAGTTTTAATTTATTTTGGGTTTTCTCAAATCAATTAACACAGGGTCAAAATTATACAGACACCCACTTAGATTATTAATTCAGTGGAAGTGAACGTTACAAAGTGCTTTTAAATCTCCAAGTCCAAGGCCTCTTAACTCCCTGTTAGTGATGACTGACTGCAGCTGGGAGCTTCTCTGTTCACAACATAAAAAGGGTTTAATTGACACTCACTGCTTTGACCAACACACAGTACAATGGGAAAGTCCCAGGAGCTCAGTGCAGATCTGAGAAAGAGGATCATAGATTTACACTCAGGAATGTCTCTTGGAGTCGTTTCTAAACAACTGCAGATTCCAACATCATCAGTTCAAACAACTGTTTGTATGTAGAGTAAGTTCAGGTTATTGGGAGGTGAAGCCAGTTTACTGGAAGAAGATCCAATCTGTCCTCCTCAGCTGAGAGGAAATTGCTTCAGATGGTCAGGAACCACCAAGGCACAGCCCTGCCATGAACTGGAAACTCCTGGAACACTGTCTACAGTCAGGTGAGTTTTACATCACCATGGACTGAGAGGCTGCTGCCCAAGAAAGAAGCTCCTGCTCCAAAATCCACACCTTTAACCTCAATTAAAGCTTACAGCTATCACATGGACAAAGAAAAAACCTTCTGGAGGAAGGTTTTATGGTCAGATGAGACAAAGATTGAGTTATTTGGCCACAATGACCAGAGGTTCAGAGGAACACTGGACCAGGTGTGAAGCACGGTGGTGGTAGCATCAGGTGGAACTGGTGCACTGAACAATGTGGATAGAATCATTAAGAATCTCAGGATTCTTCAGCAGAACCTCAAACCATCAGAAACTTGGACACAGTTGTGTGTTCCAACAGGACAATGACCCCAAACACACATCAGAGCTGGTCGTGGAGGATAAAGCAGGCGAACATGAAGCTTAAAACAAGTCCTGATCTCAACGCTGTTGAAAATATGTGGACTGTGAGTAAAAGTCGGGTCTGTTCCAGGAAACGCACACATTTATCTGAACTCTACCAATTCTGCTGAGGAGAGAGAAGAAACATCCAACCAGAATTCTGACAGAAGCGTCTGGTGAAGGAGAAACTCGCTCAGGGAGATTTAACCTCATATCAGGTGGCTGTATGTATAATTTTGACCCCGTGTTGAGTTCAGAAAACCCAAAATAAATTAAAACTCCTGTACCAGATTCTTCTTTTGTTTCCATTAAAGATGTTGTACAAACGTTCTGACACAGAAAAAGATTTCAGAGAATCACTGAAAGCCCGAGATCATGTTCACCTCCCTGTATGCAAACTTCTGACTATAGCTGTGTATTATATTCTGTATCATCATGAGAAAATCCTGATTAGGACGAACAGCTACAGCGTCTTGTGTAAATATTATTTCCAAATAAAATCAGTAGGTTGTACAGCACAATAAATATAATATATATTCTTATATCATTATCCTGATTATCTTGTGTTTATTAATAGAAGAATAGTGTATATTATAGAACATGATCTCAGGTAAAGAGTTTATTCCTTTAGGATATTATTATACTGCACTCTTAAAACGAATGTGTTGGAAATCAACACATCTTTTGTGCAAGTTTAATTTCAACAAGAGTTGTGTTATATTTCAGAAATGTTTAACACCAAAATTGCACAAATAACAAATAATGTGTTAAAATGAACAAAAGTTCTGTTGTCCCAATCTGGACATAGAGATGTGTTAAAAAACAACGCAAGTTGTGTTATTTTCAACACGTGTTTTAAGAGTGTGGGGGAAAAAAAAGAAAAAAACAAATCCTTTCCCACAAATCACATATTCAGGTCTGAGAATATAATAATAATATAATATCATAATACAAAACAATAAATAATAGAGAAAAAGTGTACAGCTTTGAATGCATAAAAAATCAGTGTAAATGTAGTATAAATATATTTTTAAAGGATGGATATGCTTACGGATGACGCAGCGCAGTTCTTGTCGTTATCTCACACAGATATCGCAGCTCTCACACATTCAGGTGTGTGTGTTGTTATTGTCTTGTCATATTGATCACCATTTATGCAAATATGATACACTGATGACTTCACACACACACACACACACACACACACACACCCCATGGAAACTTACTGTACAGTTGTGGTCAGAAGTTTACATACAGTGACATGAATGTCATCTTAGATCTGAATGTCAGGGCAATATTTGGGCTTTCAGTAATTTCTTTGAACTGTTTTTTTTTTTTATTATTTTGAACTGTATATTATTGAATTTGGTGCACAAGTTTTCATTTTCTTTTGGTTTTCTGAAATCAACACAGGGTCAAAAATAAACATACAGGGTCAAAAATATACATACAGCACACCTAATATTTGGGTAAAATGTCTCTTCGCAAGATTCACCTTGACCAAATATTTTTTGTTTACCATGAACAAGCTCCTGGCAGAATTCTGGTTGGATATTTCACGACTCTTCATGGTAGAATTGGTTCAATTAAACTTGCTTTATTTTTTCTTGGCATGGACTCGACTTATAAGCCCGGTCCATATATTTTCAATAGGGTTGAAGTCAGGACTTGTTTTAAGCTTAATGTTCGCCTGCTTTATCCTCCACAACCAGCTCTGATGCGTGTTTGTGTTCATTGTCCTGCTGTAACTCCCAAGTCGTGCTCAAGTTTCTGATGGTTTATGCTGAAGAATTCTGAGGTGGTCCTCCTTCTTCATTATTCCATCCACTTTGTGCAATGAACCAGTTCCACTGGCAGCAACACAGCCCCAGAGCATGATGCTACCACCACCACCACCACCACCAGCTGGTACAGTGTCCCTCTCTACATGGTGGTCATTGTGGCCAAACAACTCAATCTTTGTCTCATCTGACCATACAGCTTTCCTCCAGAAGGCTTTTTCTTTGTCCGTGTGATCAGCTTCAAACTTTAGTTAAGCTTGAAGGTGTCAATTTTGGAGCAGGGGGTTATTTCTTGGATAGCAGCCTCTTAGTCCATGTTGATCTGAACTGTAGACAGTGATCTATCAGCTTCCAGTTCATGGCAGGGCTGTGCCATGGTGGTTCCCAGGTTGTTCCTGACCATCCAAACCAGTTTCCTTTCAGCTGAGGGTGACAGTTTGGGTTTTCTTGAAGCAAAGTGGCTTGGCAAAGTGACTACACCTCACAATAACTTGCATACAATTGTTTGAACTGATCTTGGGATCTGCAGTTGTTTAGAAATGACTCTAAGAGACTTTCCGGAGTTGTGTAGATCTGCACTGAGCTTCTTGGACTTTCCCATTTTACTGTGTGTTGGTCAATCCAGTGAGTGCTGTAAACAAACCCTTTTTATGAAGGCACAGAGAAGCGACCAGCTGTAGTCAATCATGATCACTAACAGGAAGTTAAGAGACCTCGGCCTTGGCAAGATAAGAGATATTTTGGAAGTTTCAGCACCTCTGAATTAATAATCTAAGTGAGCGTATGTACATTTTTGACCCTGTATGCATAATTTTGACCCTGTGTTGATTTCAGAAAACCCAAAGAAAATTAAAACTTGTGCACCAAATTCTAGTGGTTTTTTTTAATTAAAGTTGTATGCTGTACAATCATTCTGCCACAGGAAAATAAAAAACAGTTCAAAGAAATTACTGAAAGCCCAAATATTGCCCTGACATTCATAACCAAGATGACATTCATGTCACTGTATGTAAACTTCTGACCACAACTGTACCAACAACTACACTTGTTAATTTATTAAAGAATGACATGTCGCATCTTTTTATCCAATTATAGTTACATATTTGGAAAATATTCTGAGAGAACACAGCTATCCTCTTATACCACGTGAATGAGCTGTTACTATAGAAACGATAACCCGTTACAAGCAGCTCGTTGTTAATATATTACAGGCATTTAGCAGACGGGGCGGCATGGTGGTGTAGTGGTTAGCACTGTCGCCTCACAGCAAGAAGGTCCGGGTTCGAGCCCCGGGGCCGGCGAGGGCCTTTCTGTGCGGAGTTTGCATGTTCTCCCCGTGTCCGCGTGGGTTTCCTCCGGGTGCTCCGGTTTCCCCCACAGTCCAAAGACATGCAGGTTAGGTTAACTGGTGACTCTAAATTGAGCGTAGGTGTGAATGTGAGTGTGAATGGTTGTCTGTGTCTATGTGTCAGCCCTGTGATGACCTGGCGACTTGTCCAGGGTGAACCCCGCCTTTCGCCCGTAGTCAGCTGGGATAGGATCCAGCTCGCCTGCGACCCTGTAGAACAGGATAAAGTGGCTACAGATAATGAGATGAGATTTAGCAGACGCTCTTATCCAGGGTGACGTACAACACACCCAGGGGTTCGGTGCCTTACTCAAGGGCACTTCAGCCATTCCTGCTGGTCCAGGGAATTGAACTGGCAACCTTCTGGTCCCAAAGCTGCTTCTCTAACCTTTCGGTCATAGCTTCCCTTTTGGTATAGTAACATAAACCTGTGATTTGCAGCTTTAAACCAATCAGACTCCAGAAAACTTCAACACACAGTACAGTTATACAGAACACAGGAACAGAGTGCCTGCTGTATTTATTATGAAAAAGCGTAACATGGTGGTGTTACATGAACAAACAGAAATCATGCAGTCCAGCTTTAAACATGGTGTGGAGTTTAATGCGGTGTGATATCATCATCATCATCATCATATAAAGTGTGAAAAGCTTCATTATGTCCATACGTACAGCCACAGCTAGTCATATCGATTTACTGACACAAATCTGACACGAGTGTGAAAGTTTACGCCTTAACAAAAAAGTCACACACTACAACTTTATTACTCACTTTCACCACAAACTCTGAGGACAGAATTCCGTTAGAGTCGAGTTGAAGAAACGGTTAGTCAGGGCAAAAAATACACATACACACAGGTTTATGTAATGCACTGTGCTGTTTTTAGCTCTACATCTGTGGAGTATTATTAATAATAACAACGTGATCCGACGACACACGGCGTGAAGGCTACAGCAGCGCTACAACACTGCAGGACAACTGGCTGCCTTCACACTGTAACCATGACAACTCACTTATCAGACGTAGCTACTGTTAGCTACCTGTACACCATAGCTTGTTCTCTAGATTCGATTTATTCTTCTCAGTAGTGCAGATGAAACAGACTGGTGTCGATAAGGAGGCGGTTTGTGTGAGTCGTGCCTCAGAAGCAGACGTTATTTGTAGCTACTTTGGAACATCATCAGTGAAATATATTCCGTTCGACATGTCGCTCAGTAACAAGACTTGCTTTGTTCCCCCCAGCATGTTGTCCTACAGGATTGTTTTTACTCATTTACTCTGCAAATTTGCACCGATTGGTCAGGATGTTAAAAAATAAAATAAAATAAATTCCACAGGATTCAAAGTCATCAAAAGTTTGCTTGTGGTTGAGAGAGAGGGGGGAGGGGGAAAAAAAAGACACGATCTTTGCTGGAGCTGATGGAGAAACTCTGCGTTCACACCGGCGAGCGACAGAGCGTAACCGCGCGACACGAAACCACAAAGCGACATTTCAAACAAGGTTTTCTTCATTCTATGCAAATTAGGTACGATGCATTACAGAAGCAGCAAACCCAAATAAAGGTTAAGAGGAAAAGTAAAGCTTTTTATCAGAGACTGTTGGAGTCTCTGGTGTGCGGAGCTAGTACTGCTAGCACATTTTGCTAATCTAATCCGAGAATGAAGCAGAGTTCGTGACACATAACTCACACGACCGTATATGCTATCTAACTGTGATCAATTAGCTAGCGCACACACACACAGCTACTAACATCTCATGAGAACTTATATATAAAACCCACCCACACACCACCATATTGTGGGTGTGGCCTGTCCAGTAAGAAATAAAACTGTAAGCAACACGTGTGACTCGTCGCCCGCGAGTGTGAACGTAACGTAACCCGAGATTGTTCAAATTTCCTTACAGAATAATAACGACTGAAGGTCTGATGTTGGTTATAAAGATTAGCCTTGTAGCTACAGTCGCTGAACTGCACCCCGGTTTTTGGTTTTTTAAGGTTTAATGATTTTATTTAATTATTTCTTCAGTTTAATCAGTTAAAATACTTTCCTGGTCCTCTAAATAATGACTCCTGTGCTAATGTAACATACAGATTTTAACACATTTTTAATGCTGCAGTTTGAAAGCATTAGCATGATTTTTTTTTTCACATTTTAAAATAATCAAATGAAACTCCTCAGACTTTGTGGCTCGTGTCTCTCTTCTGAGCCATGATGCGGTTGTAGATGTAGAACTTTATGCTCTGCCAGTCTCTCTTTTTAAGCGTTAAAGGCTCGGCGCTTAAGCAGTTCTCGCACGCCGCTTTGCCTGGAACTCGACAGGAAGTGATGTAATCTTTCATGTGCTTTTCCACGGCTTGGATTTCAGGCCCGCTCCACGTTTTCCTCTTTTTCTGAACTCCCTTTTTTCCCGGACAAGTGCCTGGAAACACCCCTGTGTTCAAAATAAACAGGAAGAGGAGTTTAACACTGACCCGAAAAAAAAAAACAAAAAAAACACACACACACACACACACACACACACACACACACACACACACACAAAACAAAACCCCACAGAAATAAATATGCAAATGAAATGATGAATAATAAAAATATAATTTGTAACTGGTTTGATGATTTACTCTGTACGGAAGAGCAATAGTGCCACTAAGAAATGCATATATATTTTTTTATTTCTGAGAAAGAAAGTCAGAATTTGAGATTAAAGTCAGAAATTTCGAGAAACAATCTCAAAACTTTTGAGAAAAAAAGTCAAAATTTGAGAAAAAAGTCAATTTGAGAAAAAAGTCAAAAGTTTTGAGAAAAAGTCAAAAAAGTTGAGAAAAAAAGTCAAAAGTTTTGAGAAAAAAGTCAAAATTTTCAAGAAAAAAAGTTTTGAGAAAATAAACTCGAAATTTTCGAGAAAAAAAAAAAAAAAAACCTCACAAATTTAGGCTACCAGGAAGTACCAGGTCATTCAGAGCTGACGGAGATTTAGTCTGTGTGGCAGCGGGGGCGTGGTCAAGCGCCGGTCTGTGACAGGAGGGCGGAGTCAGGGAAGGTAAGTGGCAGAATCACTACACCTGATGTCAATTAACCTGTTTGTGTGTGTCTTCCCAGTGACCGCGCCCTACTTAAAGAGGGAGAGCAGAGGAGCTCATCCCCGAACCAGACGCCGGTTGTGTGTGTGTGTCTGTGTTAGTCACTGGATGTTTCACTGAAAAGTGTGTTACTGTAACAGTTCTAACGAAGGGTGGAGCACAGAGGACGGCAGGACAGAGATCAGGTTCGCAAACGCAGCTTTTATTGCCACACTTTTCAGTGAAACATCCAGTGACTAACACACACACCCGGCGTCTGGTTCGGGGATGAGCTCCTCTGCTCTCCCTCTTTAAGTAGGGCGCGGTCACTGGGAAGACACACAAACAGGTTAATTGACATCAGGTGTAGTGATTCTGCCACTTACCTTCCCTGACTCCGCCCTCCTGTCACAGACCGGCGCTTGACCACGCCCCCGCTGCCACAGTCTGCTACTACTGTGTTTAGTGCTGCTGAAATGGACGACTTAATCAAATGTTATTTCAGGATTGGGTTTTGCTTGTTATGTAGTGGTTCTGTTAGTCTCTGGCAAACAGAAAGCCGCTGCCTAGAAGTATTTGAATCTACGTGAATCACATCACCAACCGACTTCCTGTACCCCGGTTGTGACAACTCTGAATTCCATGGCTCTGGTCTCAGCCATTCATGTCTACCGGCCGCGAGTGAGTGTCACTTCTGTAAGGAAGCCCGCCTTCTACAGATTTCTGACTTTTTTTTTCTCGAAAATTTTGACTTTTTTCTCAAAACTTTTGACTTTAATCTCAAAAATTCTGAGTTTTTTTTCTCAGAAGTTTCCAAATAAAATATAAAACCCTGGCCCTATTGCTCTGCCGTAACTCTGAGACTCAGTGCACAACAAACATCTTATTTTATACAGAAAATAGTCAAATTTACTCAATATGTGGCATCAGTGAGAAACTGAAGAGAATATTCAGACATTTAAACATTAAAATATTTAAGCAATTAATCAACTGACTGATCCATTAATTGATTCGTTTATTTACAGCTATCTGAATATGCTATTCATATTTTCTCTGATATATAAAATACTTATTACATTATTTAGCAAACTAATTATATACACTTCAGTTTAATTGATATTAATGTAATAAATCATTAATTTTTAACGATCAGAGGAAAGTGTGTGTATGTACCTGAACATTCCCAGCTCTTCTTTACTTTGTCGCTGCTCAGATCAACTTTCTCTACAGAGGAAGAAAATTAAAAATTAAGTTTGGGACTTTTACCCTTTAGGTTTTCTTATCATGGCGTATCCATCTATGAGTGAGGACTCTTAAATCAGTGAGTGAGCGAGCGAGCCAGCCAGTGAATCAGTGAGCAAGCCAGCGAGCAAGTGACTCAACAAGCCAATGAATCAGTGAGCGAGCCGGCAAACAAATCACTGAGCGAGTGAATCGGTGAGTGAGCCAGTGAATCAGCAAATCAGTGAGCGAATGAATCAGTGAGTGAGCCAGCGAGTGAGCCAGTGAATCAGTGAGTGAGCCAGTGAGCGAATCAGTGAACATACCATCAGGTTGAATGTCGATATCTGAGAAGTTCTTGCCCATAAACTCCATCATTCGTCCCTGCTCCATTGCCGTTAGCACCTTGTGCACTTTTGCTAGCTGTAGTGTCCTTTCATGCAGAGGGTAAAACTCATCATGGATGATTAGCTCGTGTCCAAGAAAGCTTGCTAACTGGTTTATTTCCGGGTCTCCGAGATTCAGCACCGTGGACAACGTCGCCATCCGCTTCCGCAATTTCCAACAAGTCAGCGCTTGAGGATCTTTCGCTCCGCAAATCAACGCGAAGCCTCGAACGCAGTCTGAGCACCTGAAATGAGACGAGGCCGAGGGCCGGGCGAAGACGTAAAAGTTGTCCTTCATCACGCCACAGGATTCTCGCTTTTCCACCAGCAGCTGCAGGGCGCGCAGCATCTTCAGAGTCAGCAGGATAGGAATGGGACGCGCTCCGTCTCGCCGGATGACAATTTTGTAAAAGTGGCGGCAGAGTTGTTTTTCAACCTCGGTCAGAGCCCAGTCGATGTCTGTGGCAGGATCGGTGTTGTCTCGGGATAAAAAAGTCTCCAGCGTCATGCTCACCACTTCGGCTTCCCGGCTCCGGTTGAACAGAATGATCTGCGTCAAAGCAACCTTCGCTAAATCTGACCAGTGTTTGGTGGACGACTCTGCGGATAACCGTGCTGTGAATTCGTCCTGCGCTTTGTTGAGGAACGTGTGGAGCTTCTGAACATCTTCTGTGAAAGCCAACAGCGTCGGAGGTTTAAATTTCACCTCCTCATCTTCAGAGTTCCTCAACACTGTTGCGCACAGCAAATCGTTCCAGCGTTCCTCGTGGATTTTTTGGAAGTTCTGCAGTTTTCGTGCCAGCTTCGCATTTTTCGGCATCACCACTTTAGTCCGTATGAGGCGACTGAGCTGCGCCAGGCAAATGGCCAGTTTTTTAGCGAGGGACGGAATTTTGTACGTGTTTTTCTCACTGTTGTATTCGCACGCGTGCCGCACCGCTTCCACCGCCTGCATGCAGTTGTACGGGTCAATAAAATCCTCCAGCTTCCTGAGAGACGTCACTTTCCGGCCGCTGAGCAGCAGTTTTCCTAACTCTCGTAACTTTTGCCGGATGAAGCACTGACTGTTCTGAGATTCTCCGCTCTTCCGGAGCCAGTATTCCGCCATTTGGATGATGCAGCTGTCATTTTTTACAGCTTCGGTGATTTCATCTGAGACCATGACGCTTAAAATCTTCCACAGCTCGGGGCTGATGTTCCGAGGCACCGGCTGCGTGGCAGCGCACAGAGAGAGTGCACGGTTCTTCCCAGGCTTGGGCACGTAATCTTTAGGACTCAGTTTGCACACCTTCATGTGCCTCCACAGCACTTTTTTGGTGAATAAGCCCTGACAGTGCGGGCAGTGCATGAAGTCGCTCGCTTTCATTTCCCCTCGCGGACGTTTATACGGGATCAAGTCGCCTTTCCCTGATTTCAGTACAGCGATGTTGTGGATGTAATTCCCTCTGAGACGAAGCTCATCCAAATAAATCCTCCTCTGTTTGGAACCTTTTGGGAAACTGCACGCTTTCGAGACTTCCTCTTCCTTCGAGTGAATGTCCTCCAAATGTCTTGCTATTTTGCTGAAAGGTTTCAAGCAGAACAGGCAGTAGTGTTTTTTATTATAAACTCTCCTCCCATCCTCGGTTTTCTCAGTCTTGTTTACAGCCACGCCATCAACCTTTGACCTCCGGCGTGTACTTGCACTCGGTCGAGGGCGCTCGCTGATGTCTGAGCTGCTCTCGTCGCTCTCGTCTCCGGGTTTTGAAGGAAGATCCTCTCCACTGTCTGACGCCGAGTCGTTTGACTCGTCAGTAAATAACTCATCCAACTAAAAAGAAAGAATAAAAAGTAATCATGTGCACAC
Organism: Neoarius graeffei; assembly: GCF_027579695.1. Lineage (NCBI taxonomy): Eukaryota > Metazoa > Chordata > Actinopteri > Siluriformes > Ariidae > Neoarius > Neoarius graeffei. The sequence goes on along the minus strand of NC_083572.1, from coordinate 1,726,062 downwards.
TCATTGGCTCAAATTTAAAAAACAAACAACTGCTGAATACTTTGAAAAATTTTTCCACACACTGGTTTGATCACAGAAGTATTAACCAATCAGAGTACAAGAGGCGGGACTAATCTTAGCCGTTTAGATTATCATTATGTCCGGTCTCACTCGCAGGTGGATGACGGTGGGAGCGCTGCACAGGCTGTTTAACAAAGATACTTTAAAAACATCACTTTCAGCAACACTGACTAAATATTCAAACATAAAATATTCACCATTTGAGAAACAAGATGCCCATATTGTCTTTTCTTTTATGTGAACACTACATATGTTGGCCATTAAAGTTTATTTTTAATAAACTGTTCTCAAAGTATACATCTTGTCATGTTGTAGATTAACAGCAAGTTTGCAAAGTTAACTTTGTTAAGAAAGTTGAAAATGTTTACATGAACACCCCGGGCCAGTAGGTGGAGACAGTGCATCATAAACACGCTTTTAACTGTTTACAAACAGTAAACAGGAACTACCTGCGTATAGGAAGTAAAGTTGTGAAGTTGTGGGCAGAGACCTGAACAAACTTCAGACCACACACACATCACAGGATCGGTCTGAGGAATCATTCAGAGTCGAGTGTTTGGATTTACTGCTTATTTACAGCGTCATACCTCATTTGCATAGAACTTAAAAAACATCTAATGGGACTTTGTTCATCAAAAGCAGGTTACGTGAAGAAGAAGAATAGTCACGGGTCAAAATCTCTCACACACAACATAAAAAAGGCAGTGAGCCGTTTACGATCTGGAAGAGTCGACTCTTATTGATGAGCCGAGTCAAATAAACTGACTCACTGAAAAGAATCAGAACACTACTACATAAACCCATCCTCTTCCGTTATTAACCTGAGGAGATGACAGTTATCCTCCTGGAAGTACAAACATCACAATCGTGTTGGAAAAGTGTGATTCAGGTGACACTGCCACCTAGTGTCCAGAAGCACTCGCATCTAAACACTGAATCAGATGGAGAAGACAGAGACATAATTAATAGGATTGAAAATCTTTCTCAATCTAATGATGGTGACGAGACGGTGCTCGACTTATTGATCAGCGGAAATAAAAAGCGCATCTGCACCACGTTTACGCCAAATCTGTGTTTAAAATATCCGCCATCACGTTAACCGAGTCCATCCTGCTGACTTCAGTGAGGCCGTCATTTACATAAACACTGTAGAATTAAACACAAAACGTACGATACTCTTAGTCTTCCTCAGTCTGGAGGCACAGACGTCTTCATCGCTGTCTTCCGAAGAATAAATGTTTATTCTGGAATAGGGACCGTGAGTGTCCCTCAAATCCTAGAACAATAAACAAGCACACAAACAAACATCACAACAACGTCGGAATATATATATTATTTACCAGCTTAAGGTCGGTCCGTATGGTGAAATACCGTGACCGAGGTCTTGAAAGTACTGAGCGAGGCCCTCTGGGCCGAGGTGACGGTATTTCACCATACGGACCGACCTTAAGCTGGTAAATAATATATACTTTTTTTCTTTACCAAATTCTAACAGAAAACGAGAGCGCCCGAAAGGGAAAACCGAGCCGAGCCGCCATTTTGAATCGTCATTCACGGCTGTAATGCAAATGGCTTCCTCCTCGATATACAAGTGCACTTCCATGGCAGGAAAAAAAAAAAAACTACATTTTGCCGCCTATGTCGTCCCCTATTTATACAAATAGGAGTCATTCAGGTTTCAGCCATGTTTTTGCTCGGCGTTAGCAACAGTTACAGGTTTTAGCTTTCTCCTGAAATGTTTTATTTTATTTCTTCTTCCTCAGGGGAGTAAAACTCGCTTTCACTGTGACGACTGTCGTTATTGCTATCCATGCTGTAAAATTAACGCTATTATACTGAGAAATGCTGGCAAAAATGTATAAGGTTTTTGATAAAAATCTTATAAATAAATCTAATAAAAAAGATAAATGTTGACAAAAATTGCTACTATGTTTGTTGTTGTTGTGAACGAGCGAGTTGCCAGGGGTCCGTAACCGGGGTCCGTAACCGCGGTCCGTACCGTAGGATACAGACCCACTCGCCAGCCAATCAGAGCGCAGGATTTGATGAAAACCACACAGCGAAAAAAATAAAATTCTTTATTTTATTCGTTCAGTTATTTTCCCTGATATTTTAAACCACGGATTCTTGACTGCTTCCAGATTTAATTTATGAATACAATAAAATGCATTAAAATATTAAACTGCATTGAGCAAAATTGTACCATAGTAATTTTATTTCAAAAACAAACAAATAAATAAAAGTGCTTCTTCTAAAGTCGAGTTTATTTGTGCTTTTATTATACTTTAGATTAAACTCTTACAGTCCATGTAACCAGGCAATACAACTTAGAGCCAAGTTTGAAAAAAATAACCATAAACTTTGACACTAGCACCACTGTCATGGTAGAGGTAGTAATAATAATAATAATAATAATAATAATAATAATGTGATGGATCTCTGGAGCCCAGTTTCAACACCACCTTATTTGTTTCTGCTTTAAGTCTTTATTTAAAAAAGGAGATATTTACTGACCTGCTCGTTATTTGTCTCTGAACTGGAGAACTCCTTGTTATCCACTAACGGTTTTGAGTGACAGGGCAGAAACCCGCCCGCGTCGGTCGTCTCTGCGTGTGAGCTTCTGTCCGATACCTGCGAAAGGAAATGTCCTAGTTTTATCAGCTCACTTTCACCCTGTAGACTTGTCTGTTTAGGAGAAATCAGAGTGTTGGGGTGTGTGTGTGTGTGTTGTTACCTGTGGAGTGACAGACTTGGATGTGGATGTGTTGCTGTAGTCTAGTGGAGGTTTCCACTGAGTGTTCACCTCCGCCGTGCTGTGGAACTCCATTATCTGTAACACATCAATCACAGGACATTCAGAACTCACTCATTACTAACATCCTCTCACCTCGCTGATGTACTGCATTCTCCACACTTTCACACTTCCTACTCTGGAATTTTTTTGCTTTTCACAATGCACACGTTTGTGTAAAGTGTCTAATGCCGCTTTTCCACTACAAACGCGGCTGAGTCGGGCTGAGCGGGGCTGTTGGAGTTGCATTTCAACTACAACCGCGCTGAACCGTGCAGGCTGGAAGTGGGTGGACACATTGGGTGGAGTTAGCGAAAGTGGGTGGACGTCACGTAATGTCGTTAGGCGGCGCAAACAGTGACATCAGTGACCTTTTAAGCGGTAGTCTCATGACCCGGATAGTAAACAATAAACATGGAGTCGTTAGTGTTGCTGGTCTTGGTGCTGTGGCTTGTTGTCACCGACAACGCCAACAGATACTGGCAAGAGCGTATAGATGAGGCGAGGCGCATAAGGCTTCAGAAATTCTCGTAATTCGTAATTATTCTTCTTCCGGGTTTACGGTGTTTACAGATCCCAGCGTGCTCGCGGGGCGTGTGTGGGCATGTGAGGACACTCCTCCTCACCAATCAGTGCACAGGGGAGTGTCTCCTCACGCCCCCAGCCTCACTCGGCTCGGTTTGGCTCGCTTCAGCCCCACTCCAAAACCGTGCGAGTTTTGGGTGCTAAGCAGGGCTGAAGCGAGCGGAGTCGTGCTGCTCTGAGGTAGTCGAAACGCGAGCCGTGTCGGGCTGAAGTGAGCTGAAAAAGGGTAGTGGAAAAGGGCCATAATTCTCCAACACGGCCTGAAGTCAATTTATCAGAGGTGACAATGATAAGGAGGATAAACATGCAGACATTGGGAGAAGCCATGGCCTAAAGGTTAGAGATGCAGCTGTGGGTCTAAAGGGTCATTGGATCAATTCCCTAGACAAGCTGAAGTGCCCCTGAGCAAGGCACCAAAGCCCCACCTGCTCTGGGTGTGTTGGATGTTACTCTGGATAAGAGTGTCTGCTAAATAAATACCTGTAACGTGATGTGACGTAACATTTGTCACATGCTGCACTACTTCTTCAAAGAAAGACAAGAGAACACTTTAAATTTCACTGTTATGGAAGATTTTTTAAAATGATATTATCCTGAAATCACAATACAGTAACATCATGACGTATGCTTTTCTAACTGTACTTGATTAAATACGTTATATTTTTATTTAATTGTTGTACAAACAAACAAACATCTATAATTTACTTGACTAGAACAACAGATTTATTGTCCCCGATTTTTCTTTTTCAGAGCCGTGTTTTCCCTCTGGTCATCATAAACAGAAAAGCTATAACAGACGACTTGGAGGTAAACGACTGAGGAAGTGATCACAGTGCGAAGCTGTGCGAGAGCGAGGGAGTGTGTTACACAGGGACCCGGACACTGCTGTGTTTAACTGGAATGAGATTAGTAGCGGGATTAACAGAGAAAACTTGGATGACTAAACCCAAAGTGTGTGTGGATGAAAAGAAAAGTTAGAAAGGAAGGAGAAATCTGAACTAAAATGGGCTGAAGAAGATTCAAGAGCTGGATGCTGATACAGTACTTGGTGGATAAGTTTGCAAGGATTAAAGAATCATTTTTTGGGGGGGTGGATCTGGGCGTGGCACTCAGCGCTCCTGGAACTGGTCCCTGGGACTGGTTCCTGCCCAGGAGACCAGGACTTACTGACCCTCCCTGCAAACACTACATCACTGTCACTTCATGACTTTGCTGAAGGTCTCAGCAGGACTGCGCATGCGCACGAGAGAATCTCCATATGCTGAACAGCGCCTCTAGCGGTTATTCACAGCACCACAGTTACATCCGTAACTAGCGTTAAATCATCAGCACTAGTCCAGATAAGAACATGATTTCACTTTTGTTATTTAAAATCCAATTTAAAACATTTTTGTGAACATGTAAAAAATGATAAATTGATGTTTTAATTATGCAGAAACTCTTACTATAGCGTGCACTACACAGCGCTCACTGACTGAGCAAAACAAAAGACAATAAAACACTCAAACATGGCGGTGAAATAACTAAATAACAACTAAAACAACATCAATTTACAACCCAGCCGTTAATAATAACACAACAAAGAGAACATTACACACAGTCGGTTACCTTTTCCGTCCTTCTGCCTTCGTAGTTCCCATAAGAGATGCAAAAGGGAAAAAAAACACATATACACACCTCATTACTTCCGGTCAAATATCTGCAACATCCTGTCAGTTCCTGGAAATAAAGACATTTTCAAAATAAAAGTTCAAGACTGACAGGGCGGTTTCTCTTGCAGATGAACAGAGAGCTGAGGGAGTGCCTAAGTGATCCGGGGGAGTGTGTTAGTGATCCGAGGGAGTGCCTAAGTGATCCGGGGGAGTGTGTTAGTGATCCGAGAGAGAGCGTTAGTGATCCGAGGGAGTGCCTTTGTGATCCGGGGAAGTGTGTTAGTGATCCGAGGGAGTGCCTTAGTGATCCGGGGAAGTGTGTTAGTGATCTGAGGGAGTGCCTTAGTAATCCGAGGGAGTGTGTTAGTGATCCGAGAGAGAGCGTTAGCGATCCGAGGGAGTGCCTTAGTGATCCGGGGGAGTGTGTTAGTGATCCGAGGGAGTGCCTTAGTGATCCGGGGAAGTGTGTTAGTGATCCGAGAGAGAGCGTTAGTGATCCGAGGGAGTGCCTTTGTGATCCGGGGAAGTGTGTTAGTGATCCGAGGGAGTGCCTTAGTGATCCGGGGAAGTGTGTTAGTGATCTGAGGGAGTGCCTTAGTAATCCGAGGGAGTGTGTTAGTGATCCGAGAGAGAGCGTTAGCGATCCGAGGGAGTGCCTTAGTGATCCGGGGGAGTGTGTTAGTGATCCGAGGGAGTGCCTTAGTGATCCGGGGAAGTGTGTTAGTGATCCGAGAGAGAGCGTTAGTGATCCGAGGGAGTGCCTAAGTGATCCGGGGAAGTGTGTTAGTGATCCGAGAGAGAGCGTTAGTGATCCGAGGGAGTGCCTAAGTGATCCGGGGAAGTGTGTTAGTGATCCGAGAGAGAGCGTTAGTGATCCGAGGGAGTGCCTAAGTGATCCGGGGAAGTGTGTTAGTGATCCGAGAGAGAGCGTTAGTGATCCGAGGGAGTGCCTTTGTGATCCGGGGAAGTGTGTTAGTGATCCGAGGGAGTGCCTTAGTGATCCGGGGAAGTGTGTTAGTGATCTGAGGGAGTGCCTTAGTAATCCGAGGGAGTGTGTTAGTGATCCGAGAGAGAGCGTTAGCGATCCGAGGGAGTGCCTTAGTGATCCGGGGAAGTGTGTTAGTGATCCGAGGGAGTGCCTTAGTGATCCGGGGGAGTGTGTTAGTGATCCGAGGGAGTGCCTTAGTGATCCGGGGAAGTGTGTTAGTGATCCGAGAGAGAGCGTTAGTGATCCGAGGGAGTGCCTTTGTGATCCGGGGAAGTGTGTTAGTGATCCGAGGGAGTGCCTTAGTGATCCGGGGAAGTGTGTTAGTGATCTGAGGGAGTGCCTTAGTAATCCGAGGGAGTGTGTTAGTGATCCGAGAGAGAGCGTTAGTGATCCGAGGGAGTGCCTTAGTGATCCGGGGAAGTGTGTTAGTGATCCGAGGGAGTGCCTTAGTGATCCGGGGAAGTGTGTTAGTGATCCGAGGGAGTACCTTAGTGATCCGGGGAAGTGTGTTAGTGATCCGAGAGAGAGGGTTAGTGATCCGAGGGAGTGCCTTAGTGATCCAGGGGAGTGTGTTAGTGATCCGAGGGAGTGCCTTAGTGATCCGGGGAAGTGTGTTAGTGATCCGAGGGAGTACCTTAGTGATCCGGGGAAGTGTGTTAGTGATCTGAGGGAGTGCCTTAGTAATCCGAGGGAGTGTGTTAGTGATCCGAGAGAGAGGGTTAGTGATCCGAGGGAGTGCCTTAGTGATCCAGGGGAGTGTGTTAGTGATCCGAGGGAGTGTGTTAGTGATCCGAGAGAGAGCGTTAGTGATCCGAGGGAGTGCGTTAGTGATCCGAGAGAGAGGGTTAGTGATCCGAGGGAGAGGGTTAGTGATCTGAGGGAGTACCTTAGTGATCCGAGGGAGTGTGCTAGTGATCCGAGATAGAAGGTTAGTGATCCGAGGGAGTGCCTTAGTGATCCAGGGGAGTGTGTTTGTAATCCGAGGGAGTGTGTTTGTGATCCGAGGGAGTGCCTTAGTGAGCCGAGAGAGAGGGTTAGTGATCCGAGGGAGTGCGTTAGTGATCTGAGGGAGGGTTAGTGATCCGAGAGAAAGCGTTAGTGATCCGAGAGAGTGCCTTAGTGAGCCGAGAGAGAGCGTTAGTGATCCAGGGGAGTGCATTAGTGATCCGAGGTAGTGCCTTAGTGATCCGAGAGAGAGCATTAGTGATCCAGGGGAGTGCGTTAGTGATCCGAGGGAGTGCGTTCGTGATCCGAGGGAGTGCGTTAGTGATCCGGGGGAGTGTGTTTGTTGTCCGTGGGAGTGCCTTAGTGATCCGAGGGCGAGGGTTTGTGATCCGAGGGAGTGCCTTAGTGATCTGAGGGAGAGGGTTAGTGATCCGAGAGAGAGGGTTAGTGATCCGAGAGCGTTAGTGATCCGAGGGAGTGCCTTAGTGAGCCGAGAGAGAGCGTTAGTGATCCGAGGGAGTGCATTAGTGATCCGAGGGAGTGCCTTAGTGATCCGAGGGAGTGTGTTAGTGATCCGAGAGAGAGGGTTAGTGATCCGAGAGAGAGGGTTAGTGATCCGAGAGAGAGCGTTAGTGATCCAAGGGAGTGCCTTAGTGATCCGAGGGAGAGCGTTAGTGATCCGAGGGAGAGCGTTAGTGATCCGAGGGAGAGCGTTAGTTATCCGAGGGAGAGCGTTAGTTATCCGAGCGAGTGAGTTACTGATCCGAGGGAGTGCGTTAGTGATCCGAGGGAGTGCCTTTGTGATCCGAGGGAGTGCGTTACTGATCCGAGGGAGAGCGTTAGTGATCCGAGGGAGTGCCTTAGTGATCCGAGGGAGTGCCTTAGTGATTCAAGGGAGAGCGTTAGTGATCCGAGCGAGTGAGTTAGTGATCCGAGGGAGAGCGTTAGTGATCCGAGGGAGTGCGTTAGTGATCTGAGGGAGAGCGTTAGTGATCCGAGGGAGTGCGTTAGTGATCCGAGGGAGTGCCTTAGTGAGTCGAGGGAGAGCGTTAGTTATCCGAGCGAGTGCATTAGTGAGCCGAGGGAGTGCATTAGTGATCCGAGGGAGTGCCTTTGTGATCCGAGGGAGTGCCTTAGTGATTGGAGGGAGTGCATTAGTGATCCGAGGGAGAGCGTTAGTTATCTGAGGGAGAGCGTTAGTGAGCCGAGGGAGTGCATTAGTGATCCGAGGGAGAGCATTAGTGATCCGAGGGAGTGCGTTAGTGATCCGAGGGAGTGCGTTAGTGATCCGAGAGAGTGCCTTAGTGATCTGAGGGAGTGCCTTAGTGATCCGAGGGAGAGCGTTAGTGATCCGAGGGAGTGCGTTAGTGATCTGAGGGAGTGCCTTCGTGATCCGAGGGAGAGCGTTAGTAATCCCAGTGAGTGCCTTAGTGATCTGAGGGAGTGCCTTAGTGATCCGAGGGAGAGCGTTAGTGATCCGAGGGAGAGCGTTAGTGATCCGAGCGAGTGCCTTAGTGATCCGAGGGAGAGCGTTAGTGATCCGAGGGAGAGCGTTAGTGATCCGAGGGAGTGCCTTACTGATCCGAGGGAGTGCGTCAATGATCCGAGAGAGCATTTGTGATCCGAGGGAGTGCCTTAGTGATCCGAGGGAGAGCGTTAGTGATCCGAGAGAGAGCGATCGTGATCAGAGAGAGCATTTGTGATCCGAGGGAGTGCCTTAGTGATCTGAGGGAGAGAGTTAGTTATCCGAGCAAGTGCGTTAGTGATCCGAGGGAGTGCGTTAGTGATCCGAGGGAGAGCGTTAGTGATCTGAGAGAGTGCCTTTGTGATCCGAGGGATTGCATTAGTGATCCAAGGGAGTGCCTTAGTGATCCGAGGGAGTGCGTTTGTGATCCGAGGGAGTGCCTTAGTGATCGGAGGGAGTGCATTAGTGATCCGAGGGAGAGCATTCGTGATCCGAGGGAGAGCGTTAGTTATCCGAGGGAGTGCGTTAGTGATCGGAGGGAGTGCATTAGTGATCCGAGGGAGAGCATTCGTGATCCGAGGGAGAGCGTTAGTTATCCGAGGGAGAGCGTTAGTGATCCGAGGGAGAGCGTTAGTGATCCGAGGGAGTGCGTTAGTGATCCGAGGGAGTGCGTTAGTGATCCGAGGGAGGGCGTTAGTGAGCCGAGGGAGGGCGTTAGTGAGCCGAGGGAGTGCCTTAGTGATCCGAGGGAGAGCGTTAGTGATCCGAGGGAGTGTGTTAGTGATCCAAGGGAGAGCGTTAGTGATCCGAGGGAGTGCGTTAATGATCCGAGGGATTGCATTCGTGATCCGAGGGAGTGCCTTAGTGATCCGAGGGAGAGCGTTAGTTACCCGAGCGAGTGCATTAGTCAGCCGAGGGAGTGCGTTTTTGATCCGAGGGAGAGCATTTGTCATCCAAGCGAGTGCATTAGTGATCCGAGGGAGAGCGTTAGTGATCCGAGGGAGTGCCTTTGTGATCCGGGGAAGTGTGTTAGTGATCCGAGGGAGTGCCTTAGTGATCCGGGGAAGTGTGTTAGTGATCCGAGGGAGTGCCTTAGTGATCCGGGGAAGTGTGTTAGTGATCCGAGGGAGTGCCTTAGTAATCCGAGGGAGTGTGTTAGTGATCCGAGAGAGAGGGTTAGTGATCTGAGGGAGTGCCTTAGTAATCCGAGGGAGTGTGTTAGTGATCCGAGAGAGAGGGTTAGTGATCTGAGGGAGTGCCTTAGTAATCCGAGGGAGTGTGTTTGTGATCCGAGAGAGAGGGTTAGTGATCCGTGGGAGTGCCTTAGTGATTCGAGGGAGAGCATTAGTGATCCGAGCGAGTGAGTTAATGATCCGAGCGAGTGCGTTAGTGATCCGAGGGAGAGCGTTAGTGATCTGAAAGAGTGCCTTTGTGATCCGAGGGAGTGCATTAGTGATCCAAGGGAGTGCCTTCGTGATCCGAAGGAGTGCGTTTGTGATCCGAGGGATTGCCTTAGTGATCGGAGGGAGTGCATTAGTGATCCGAGGGAGAGCATTCGTGATCCGAGGGAGAGCGTTAGTTATCCGAGGGAGCGCGTTAGTGATCCGACGGAGAGCATTAGTGATCCGAGGGAGTGCGTTAGTGATCCGAGGGAGAGCGTTAGTGATCCGAGGGAGAGCGTTAGTGAGCCGAGGGAGTGCCTTAGTGATCCGAGGGAGAGCGTTAGTGATCCGAGGGAGTGCCTTAGTAATCTGAGGGAGTGTGTTAGTGATCCGAGAGAGAGGGTTAGTGATCTGAGGGAGTGCCTTAGTAATCCGAGGGAGTGTGTTAGTGATCCGAGAGAGAGGGTTAGTGATCTGAGGGAGTGCCTTAGTAATCCGAGGGAGTGTGTTAGTGATCCGAGAGAGAGGGTTAGTGATCCGAGGGAGTGCGTTAGTGATCCGAGGGAGTGCCTTAGTGATTCGAGGGAGAGCGTTAGTTATCCGAGCGAGTGCATTAGTGAGCCGAGGGAGTGCATTAGTGATCCGAGGGAGTGCGTTAGTGATCCGAGGGAGTGCGTTAGTGATCCGAGGGAGTGCGTTAGTGATCCGATTTAGTGCCTTTGTGATCCGAGGGAGTGCCTTAGTGATTGGAGGGAGTGCATTAGTGATCCGAGGGAGAGCGTTAGTTATCTGAGGGAGAGCGTTAGTGAGCCGAGGGAGTGCATTAGTGATCCGAGGGAGAGCATTAGTGATCCGAGGGAGTGCGTTAGTGATCCGAGGGAGTGCGTTAGTGATCCGAGAGAGTGCGTTAGTGATCCGAGGGAGTGCGTTAGTGATCCGAGAGAGTGCCTTAGTGATCTGAGGGAGTGCCTTAGTGATCCGAGGGAGAGCGTTAGTGATCCGAGGGAGTGCGTTAGTGATCTGAGGGAGTGCCTTAGTGATCCGAGGGAGAGCGTTAGTAATTTCAGTGAGTGCCTTAGTGATCTGAGGGAGTGCCTTAGTGATCCGAGGGAGAGCGTTAGTGATCCGAGGGAGAGCGTTAGTGATCCGAGCGAGTGCCTTAGTGATCCGAGGGAGAGCGTTAGTGATCCGAGGGAGTGCGTTAGTGATCCGAGGGAGTGCCTTAGTGATCCGAGGGAGTGCGTTAATGATCTGAGGGAGTGCGTTAGTGATCCGAGGGAGAGCGTTAGTGATCCGAGGGAGTGCGTTAATGATCCGAGGGAGTGCCACAGTGATTTGAGGGAGTGCGTTTTTGATCCGACGGAGAGCATTTGTCATCCAAGCGAGTGCATTAGTGATCCGAGGGAGAGCGTTAGTGATCCGAGGGAGTGCCTTAGTGATCCGAGGGAGAGCGTTAGTTACCCGAGCGAGTGCATTAGTCAGCCGAGGGAGTGCATTAGTGATCCGAGGGAGTGCGTTAGTGATCCGAGGGAGAGCGTTAGTTACCCGAGCGAGTGCATTAGTGAGCCAAGGGAGTGCCTTAGTGATCCGAGGGAGTGCCTTAGTGATCCGAGGGAGAGCGTTAGTGATCCGAGGGAGTGCGTTAGTTATCTGAGGGAGTGCGTTAGTGATCCGAGGGAGTGCGTTATTGATCCGAGGGAGTGCGTTAGTGATCCGAGGGAGTGCCTTAGTGATCCGAGGGAGTGCGTTAGTGATCCGAGGGAGTGCGTTAGTGATCCGAGGGAGTGCCTTAGTGATCCGAGGGAGTGCCTTAGTGATCCGAGGGAGAGCGTTAGTGATCTGAGGGAGTGCGTTAATGATCCGAGGGAGCGCCTTAGTGATCCGACGGAGAGCGTTTGTCATCCGAGCGAGTGCGTTAGTGATCCGAGGGAGTGCCTTTGTGATCCGAGGGAGTGCCTTTGTGATCCGAGGGAGTCCATTAGTGATCCGAGGGAGTCCCTTAGTGATCCGAGAGAGAGCAATCGTGATCCGAGAGAGCATTTGTGATCCGAGGGAGTGCCTTAGTGATTGGAGGGAGTGCATTAGTGATCCGAGGGAGAACGTTCGTGATCTGAGGGAGAGCGTTAGTTATCTGAGGGAGTGCGTTAGTGATCCGAGGGAGTGCGTTATTGATCCGAGGGAGTGCGTTAGTGATCCGAGGGAGTGCCTTAGTGATCCGAGGGAGTGCGTTAGTGATCCGAGGGAGTGCGTTAGTGATCCAAGGGAGTGCCTTAGTGATCCGAGGGAGTGCCTTAGTGATCCGAGGGAGAGCGTTAGTGATCTGAGGGAGTGCGTTAATGATCCGAGGGAGCGCCTTAGTGATCCGACGGAGAGCGTTTGTCATCCGAGCGAGTGCGTTAGTGATCCGAGGGAGTGCGTTAGTGATCCGAGGGAGTGCCTTTGTGATCCGAGGGAGTGCCTTTGTGATCCGAGGGAGTCCATTAGTGATCCGAGGGAGTCCCTTAGTGATCCGAGGGAGAGCGTTAGTTACCCAAGCGAGTGCATTAGTGAGCCGAGGGAGTGCATTAGTGATCCGAGGGAGAGCGTTAGTGATCCGAGGGAGTGCGTTAATGATCTGAGAGAGAGCGATTGTGATCCGAGAGAGCGTTAGTGATCCGCGGGAGTGCGTTAGTGATCCGAGGGAGTGCCTTAGTGATCCGAGGGAGTGCGTTTTTGATCCGACGGAGAGCGTTTGTGATCCGAGGGAGAGTGTTAGTGATCCGAGGAACTGCCTTTCGCCAATCTGGATTTAGGAAATTCCATTCCTGTGAGACGGCAATGATTGATTTAGTTGACAGGCTTTTGTTCAATATGGATACCAGGCAAATAAATGGATTAACATTCATCGACTACCTTGTTGATCATAAAATCCTTCTTGACAAGCTCAGAATCTACGGTGTTTCAGATGCTTCGATTTTGTGGTTCAGGTCATATCTTAACGGATGCAAGCAACAAGTAGCAATCAATGGGAAACTCTCAGATGCGCTTCCAACAACTGCTGGTGTCCCCCAAGGCTCTATCCTTGGCCCTCTTTTGTTCATCGTCTTTGTTAATGATCTCCCGTTGCACACTGTCGATACTACTACTTCGATGTATGCGGATGACACCACTCAGATAGCCGCAGGAGCATCTTTAAACGAGGTTCGAGCTAGTTTGTGCACGGAACTTGCTTACGTCGGCACTTGGGCTAATGAAAATAGAATGAAACTGAGCTGTGAAAAAACTAAGTCAATGTTGATCTGCAGCGCGCCCAAACTTCGCAACATAACTGCAACAGGAACTAGATTAGAAGTTGTCATTGGAGACAGAAAGTTGGATGAACTATCATCAGTGAAGCTTTTGGGACTCTACCTTGATAATACGCTCTCTTGGAACACCCACGTTGATCACGTCATTAAGAAAGTCAATAAGCGCTTAGGTCTTCTTAAACGAACCAAGAATTTTCTAAGTGTCAAAGCTCGTCGGATGTTCTATGCAACACTGGTTCAACCCATCTTAGAGTATGGCGCAGTGGTATGGGGAGATAGCAGCACCAAGCACACTGATCAAATTGTTAAACTACAAAGAAGAGCAGCACGTATCATTGGTGATGCCCGATGGGACCATCCATCAGCTGACTTGTTTCAAAGGTTTAACATTGAACGCTTTGACAAACGAGTATGGCGACTTAAATGCCAACTGATGTTTAAAGTTCAGAACGGCTTGGCGCCAAAGTATCTCACTGAAAAATTGGTTAATTTCAGTAGTGTCCATGATAAGAACACGAGGTCTGCTGCTTATCACCTTTTGTTACCTCGTGTGAACCGAAGTTTCGGACAAAAGACATTTTTATTTAGTGGAGCTAAAATGTGGAATTCTCTACCTAGAGAAATAAGAGAAATCAAATCATATTTTGTATTCTGCGATTTGATTAAGACCTTACAATAAAGTTAGGTTTATTGGGTTAATTCTTATTGTTATTAGAAATTGATAATTTAGTAAGTTTAGTTTTTCATTTTTAGTTTCATCAATTTGTTTACTTATATTTTTGATTGTTTATTTTGAGAGCCATATGTATTTTATCACATTTTGATATTCTATGCAACTCTTGTTAAAAAAATAATAAAGTTATTCTTTAAGAGAGTCTGGTTCGTAGTTTTCCCCATTTTCTTTCCTCACTTCTGCATGAAACTGCGATAGCACCTTGTCTAACTCACAGCATTCATACGCCACTAGAGAGTCGTTTATTTGTCTTTCTGCGGCCCATTTCTTAAACACGGAAAGCCAAAAATTCTGTATTTTCATTTTCGCTTGCAGCTTTCAATTGTTTTCTCATTTCCTCGTCAAATATAGCGAAACACAGCATTGCTGAGCCAGCAGAGTCAGCCATTTTGTTGACAAAATTTGCTAATTTTTGTAACCGTAACCAAGCAACGAACTAGCCAATAGCATTTCAGAAATACGGGCATATGTTCAGGAAAAAAGCCCTCCTTGATTGACCAATCAGAACTGAGTAATTTGGCCCCAGGTATTATAAAGACAGATAAAAGAGACAGACATATCTGTGGAGACAGAAGAATATTGACTAAATATTTATTGGATAGTTTTCCATTCAGGATTTTCACGGAGGGCGGTACAGTGGTGCAGAAGGTTCTGAGTTCAGACCTTGCAGTCGATTGATCGGGGATCTTTCTGGATGCTCTGTTTGCATGTTCTCCTCATGCCTGCATGGGTTTCCTCCTTGTGCTCCTGTTTTCTCCTACGGTCCAAAGCCATGTGGATTTGATCAGCTGGCCCATAGGTATGAGTGTGAAAGGCCGTCTGTCTGTCTCGTTGGTGACCTGCCCAGGGTGAACTCCACCTTGACCAAAGTCAGCTGGGGTTGGTTCCAGCTTCTCCCATGACCCTGAGGGATAAGTGGTATAGATGACGGATGGCTTGTCTCGGTTTGTATTAAACCCACAGAGACCGTTTTCCATGGGTCATCAGAATTAGGTAAGAAAACACTGGGATGAAAATAATCCATTAAACTATCATTACAGACCATGAGAAACTCCTTAAACTGTATTAGGAACCATTAGGAAGAACACAATCCAGTAAACTGCCATTACAGACCATCAGAAACACATTAAACCCATTAGGAAGTGTTAGAAATTTGTTCTGCAGCTACTGTACATGTCCTTTACCCATGGTAGATTTGGATTTGTGAAGGATGTAAATGGGATGGACGAAGCCTCCAGTGATGTTGATGGTCATACTGATGGCCACATCCACGTGAAAGCTCCTCAAAGGCAGCGTGTTGAGGAGGCAAAATGACTATCAGGAGAACATGAATCAAAAACATGGTCAGGTTCATGGAGATGATTCTGAAGGCCCTCTTTTTGACAGTGTTCATCTCCGTATTGTCCTTGTCGCTTTGAGCACTCTCGTTAATTTTTTTATATACTTACCAAATCTACAGTAGAACTTTGAAGACTTTGAGGCCCTGTCCACACGGCAACGGATTCAGGTGAATCTGATAAAATTGTTTATCGTTTCGGCCTGGCGTCCACATGGCACCGGCGTTTTGGGTGCCCCAAAACAAAATCTTTTGAGAACGGGTCCCAGAGTGGAAAAATATGGCAACGGCACCGTTGCGAAGTCATCTGGATGAGTAGAACGGATTTGTTTATGATGACATCACAACCACATGACTGTCAGTGCTTCACGCCGGGTAGAAGTGTAACGAACTCGATGCGAGTTGTCAACAAATCCTATAACTTGGTTCATGAAACGCGCTTACAAAATATTTTCACTGTGAATATTTATTGAGCCCTGTGATGACCTGGCGACTTGTCCAGGGTGAACCCCGCCTTTCGCCCATAGTCAGCTGGGATAGGCTCCAGCTTGCCTGCGACCCTGTAGGACAGGATAAAGCGGCTACAGATAATGAGATGAGATGAGATATTTATTGTGTAATGGTGCAAAGTGACAGAGAGAGAGAGAGAGAGAGAATAGCCTTTAGGGCAGAGTCTTTAGTCCAAACACTGCGGAAGCTAATGTGGCTAATGCTACAGAAGAAGGGGTTTATGCTCATGCGTCAACTTCTTCTATTGTTCTGGTGTCTCCGATGGGACCGTCTTACAGCGCACCTAGAGGTGTGGCATGTGTATTGCATCGTTTTCAGCAAGCGTTGCGTTGCCATATGGACCCGAAATTTAACTGATCCGTTGCCCATGTGGACGCGATATTTAAAAAAAAAAATCTCGTGCCATTGTCGTGTGGATGTAGCCTTAGAAAATCATAATGCAGAGCTCTAGAATCTTAAAAACCCACAAACACCCATCTTATAACTCCAGGGTTTCTGCTTTTACAAAATTAAATTTCTATCAACTCTGGGCTCGAGATACTGAAACGATTTTCAGACATAGAAATCTTAAACAGAGCTGTAGAGATTCCAGACCTTTATACAATAAACAAGGATAGAGGCTTAGAACAAAGATTTAAAGAAAAAATAAGGAAGAGGCCTTTATTAGAAGACTATTTATTGTTTTTTTTTAAACTAATGAATGAATAAAAACTAAAAAAAAAAAAAAACTCCAAGCCTCCAAACTGGTTAAAAACACAAAAAAAACCTTCTGAACTGTAAATTGAAACTTATTCTGATGACATTTGATGAAATTAATTGATGTCGATTGCTGAGTTTCATTAAAAGTGTAAAATGAACATCTTGACCTTTCACCTCCTTCAGTTTCGATATTTAAATTTTTTTTAAAACATAAAACACACACCACCTCGCAGACTAAAAAAAAGCCGTGTAACGACCCTGTGCTCACACGTGCTCTGGATTTATGTAGAACGTGACCCTCAGACGTGATACAACTCGATAAAGACATGACATGGACAAGAGCAGTGCTGAAAAACACAAACTACAGAGAAAGAAAGAAAGAAAGAAAAAAAACCAAACACCTCACACAAGGTTAGAGACAAAATCGTTACTTTTTATTAATACAGGCAGAGAAAATCCTCAGACCTCATGGAAAGATCGTTTCTCCGGTGCAAGTTATGATCAAATCACATTCTACAAGGAGAACGAGGCGCGTTTAAAAGCCAGAAACATTTCTGAATCCCAGTACAGCCTTGATTTTTAACATTTATAAACAAAAGACAGCAAAGTAAATCCCCATTTCGGAGAGTCCACACCACCTGAAGGTCTCCGACTCTTCCAGGAAAGTCCACAGTGCTTCGTTTAATCAGTGAGGAAAAAAAAATCTTCAAAATACAGAGGATGAGGAAATTCTACATCTAAACTCATTACAGTGAAACAATGACCTCCCCCCCCCACGCCCCAACCACACCCCGCCCCGCCCAATGCCAGATCTGGACTTTATTCCCCCTCCAGTTTGTGCATAGATTCACAATGATTCATGTTCACCTCTGCTCGCTCTCTTCTTCCAGAACCAGAGCTCTAAAAAACACCAGACCTTCTGGATTTTACAAAACCAGAACTCTAGAATTTCCAGGTTTCAGCTGCAAGACTGGAAATTCCAGTTTTTGAAACATTCTAGTTAAAAAATAAAAATAAAAAAAATCCACAACTCTCCAAAAACCAAAGCTCTAGAATGGTGGGTTTTTTTTGTTGTTCTAGTACTCAAAGAAATTTCTAAAGCTTTAGGAACTCTAATGCTTCACCAGAGATCTAAAGATTCCAGACTTTTTAAAACTGCACTCCTCTAAAACTTTTAAAACTAGAATAGCACTTTCAAGATTTTATGGATTTTCCAAAAAAAATCTAGAACTCAAGGCTTCCTCAAATTAAAAATCAGATTTTTCCAAAATGAGAATGGAGTTCTTTCTGGGCTTTAAACCTTTTGTAGAACTCGAGCTCAATGAAATCTGCATTTTCCATAGAGATCAAGAAAGAGTTTCCCTGGACATTTTAAGACCAGAAAATATCATCCATGTTTTCTAAAATTAGAGCTATAAAAATATTGCTCTTCAAAATTAAAACACTGAACCTCTATTTCTAGTTTTCCAAAATTCTAGAACTCTAAAAACTCCAGGCTTTCCAAAATTTCCAAAAGAGCATGCAACAGAATTTTTGTTTTTGAGAATCAGAACATGCATCAGCTTTTCCAGAATGAGAGAGCTAGAAACTCTAGGCTTTCCCAAAAACCATAAGTCTTTGATAAGTGATTTCTTCTCCTTCTCTTTTTCCAGAACTGGACCAGAGAGTATCTTTGGGCTTTCCACTTTCCGAGTTGTGGAAAAATTCTAAACTAGAGGCTTTAGAATTTTTTAAAACAATTTTCCAGACATTTGAAGGTTCCAGGTTTTGCAAAACCACAGTTCTGGAAATTGTTTTGAAAAATCAAAACTAGAAACTCTAGAGTTTTGATCCAGAGCAGTGGGAATTCCAGAAAGTGATCAGGAGGTGAACAGAAAACGGAAGCATCTCTTTCCACAGGACCTTGTTATTAAAAAAAAAATCCTTAAAAATCCCACAGGTCCTTTTACTACCTTCACACAAAACTACATCTGAACATAAAGCGATGCATAATTATAAAATATTAAATGTAAAGCACGCCACCTCAGGAATAAGGAAAGGGAAAAAAAGATTAAAACAATACATGCCTAATATTTGGTAAATGGGTTTCTGCTACGGATTAAAAACACACAAGATATTCTGAAATCCACATCCTTCAGTGCTTAGAGCTGGATTTCTATTAATATCTCTTGTTTAAAAAAAAAATCTCATGATAACGATAAACATTATTAAAATGAAACATTAGGAAATCTGGAACTCTCGTCTTCCTGAGAAAAGTAGCCAGGTCCGTTTTATAAACGAGGAGAAAAAAAAATGCTGCTTTCACAAAACTGAGAATCAACTCGGATGCATAAAGGCATAACAACGTTAATAACAACAAAAAAATAGAAGCAAATAAAATTGTTCAGAAAAAAAAATCTTACATCTGTTAAAAAAAATCATTTTCTTTTAATGGAAGATGAAACTGTTTAGTAAATTTATTTTTCAAAACAAAACCTCACATAAACCGGTTGCTGTAAACGTCACGGGGAACAAAATATTTTAAAAAAGAATGAAAACTATTAAACTGAACAAGCTACAAACAAACAAACAAACAAACAAACAAACAAACAAACAAACAAACAAACAAACAAACAAACAAACCAACCAACCAGTAGGCACCTCTGAAAATGAGTCACTGATTTTTTTTTTAATGCGTGAATAAAAACGCTCGTTAGCGAATTACAAAGATTCGAAAGCACAGCTGATTTATGAACACGAGTTTCATAAAAAGTCTTTTTTCTGTTCTTTTCTCTCCTAGATTTTTGTCAGTTTTTTTTGTTCTTTTTCTATTTAATCATTAAAACTTGACGGTGCAAAACTCCTGCTAACAACGAACGGCATGATAAACATTTAATTTTTAAACATTTTACAGAAAAAAGGAGTACAAGTCCTTGAGTAAACATTAACACATGAATCATCTTCTCTCATTTTTTTCTTTCTTTTTTGATTAGCGGAGTGAGTGAAGAGAAAACAGTGCAAGGCTGGATTACATCAATAATAATCATAATAATAATAATCATAATAATAATCATAATAATAAAACAGTACAATGTACAATACACTCACAAAGACCAAAAATTAAAATAAAAATAATGATATAGATCTTTATGTGATTAATGCTCATTTTTAAAATTGATTAACATTTAAAAAAAAACCGCAATGGTTCACATTACATTATTGGCAATCTCTGGTTCAAGTATTGTGGTTTGTTTTGATATGTTTTATATATAAATATATATATATATATATATATATATATATATATATATATATATATATATATATATATAATTAAAAAAAACTTTGAAAATGTCAAAGAAATAATAATAATAATAATAATAATACAACACCATAATGGGATTTGGACACAATTAACACAGAATTAAACACACGCCTTGTAGTGACCAGTGATTCATTCCAAATGATTGATTCCTTCTGAACGACTCCTTTAAGTGATCCGCAAAAAAACATACAGAATAAAATCAAATCAATTCTTCT
The DNA here is from genome assembly GCF_027579695.1 of Neoarius graeffei. NCBI lineage: Eukaryota > Metazoa > Chordata > Actinopteri > Siluriformes > Ariidae > Neoarius > Neoarius graeffei. The sequence goes on along the minus strand of NC_083572.1, from coordinate 1,706,110 downwards.
TCTTCTTTCTTTATTTACACACTAAAACGAGAATCTTAAAATCACCTGAAAGTGTGAGATTTCGATAGTTAAATTCTCGAACGTGAGCCACATGAAGAAATCTGAACTCGATTCACTTAAACAGGTAGTTTAAAGGAATTGAATCAGTTCAGTGAGTTGAAATGCCCATCAATAGTGACTTGTAGAGTAAAAGCGACGTGCTAAAATCTTTTTTGTGGCGATTTTATCAAGTATTTATCCTGTTTTATGTCGGAGACTTGAGAGTCGGAGGAGATATTGCTCATTTCAGCTGGAGTTGGTTTTCAAAGGGAGCAAAAATCTAAAATCTGTATTTACTGAATGTTTTGGTTTCAAAGGAACGAGCGTGTGGAGTGAGAGAAGCTGAAATTTTTCATGCTGGTGTCATCAGAAAGCTTCCTGGGCTTCGGAGAGACGAGAAGAAGAAGTGCACACTTTTACATAGTCCACTTGTGGTTTTTGAGATTGGAACAAGGCAGTTTCACACCCAGGCGACGACGAGTTCACTTTAATCGAGCTGAAAAACGAAAAAACAAAAAAGACAACGACTTCCTTCGGATTGAGACGCGTCACGGTACCTGTTCAAACACCTTCCCTTAGAATCGGCGGGAACTGAGAGCAGACAAACGAGGGCCCTTTAGCGACAATCAGACATAATTGAAACGGGCCCCAGAGGAATACTTCATGTTCCAGAAGAAGGCACTCCCGCATGCAGTCGACATTTAACACAAAGGGAAACTTCAGCGAGACAAAGTTTTAAAACACCAGCATCATTTACATCAGTGACGTAGCTTTGATAGATATTTCTTTATTCATTCATTCTTTTTTTTTTTGGTATTTAAAATAAAAGTACCAGGATTTGAAGCACAGACTGTGCACCATTAGTGAGAATAACACACTGAAAAAGATCCTTCTCTGGAAAAGGACAGTGACGCCATCACCCCCCAGTGGTTTAGCCTTTTTTTTTTTTTTTAAGTAATTTCATAAATTTAGTCAGGTCTAACCCAAAAGCGTTGATCAGCCGAGGACGTGTCCGATGTCTGGAGTTCTTTAGTTTTTATATTTGTTACCAGATTTAAGCATTTTCCTTAAACATGCAGCTGGACAGATAAACAGGGACACAAATTTATTTACTATTTTTGGATGATAAAAATTATAATTAATTAAATTACCACTTAATAATTATAACAAACGAAAAGTTATATATCTTAAGCAGGGCTTTGAACCGGTTCAAGGAACGAAAACGAAAACCGGGAACTTTTTCTATTTCACATGGAACAGAAACGAAACCAGAAACTTTATTATTTTTTATGTTCCGGAACAGAAACGCTTATTAAAAATAAAAAAAAAGTCATTCTTCTCCTGCGCAAGTTTCTATGACCCGCTGGGGTTCACTTCCTGTGTGACGTTCGCTGACTGAATGGAGAGAGCGGGAGGGTGGACTACTATCACGTCTCCACATCTTAAATAAGAGGTAAATATTGCAGTCTATCGTTATTCAAAAACGTCAATTTCAAACACGATATCAATATATTTGTCCACGTTAATGAGAGGCTCGCGAACATTAAATGACGTTAACCTCTGTTAGCCTATCAATGCATAGGGCCTGACTAGCCTTTGGTAACACACTAAACGAATTATCTTTCATTTTTGGCACTTTTTCTGTTTGTGTAGATGGGAAGACGTACTGAGAATCCAAATCGGCAACATTTGAAATAATAATTGTTTTGAATTATTTCTTGTCTTATTTAATGAAGGTTGTAATAGAATTAGCCGACATTTGGCTTAAGCTGGATGAGACAGAGACATAATTTTATAGCCATTTGTTAAACAGCTGACAGGGAACGTAATTAACCGTTCCGGGAACGAAATTTTTTTGTTCTAACCGGTTCGGGAACGTCTATTTAATGGTGGAACCCAAAACCGGAAACGTTAAAATTCCGTTTCTGTTCGGAACGAACCAATAGGAAAAAAATTCTGGTTCAAAGCCCTGCTCTTAAGGTTACAATTTTAGCCTTTTCAAATTCAATATAGTCTCCTGCGATATTAGTGAAAGTAGCTAGAGCTAGCTTATTAGCAGAATTTTTTTCCCCCTTGTGCATTAAATGAAAATCTCAACATTTGTGAGCAATCTGTCGTTTATTTAGTTTCATCCTGCGACGGTTTGCTTACGTATTCAAGCTTTCATTTGTTTGTATCGAGTGTTTAAGGGATTTTAACTCCAACATGACTTACATTAAATTCAAAGAGTTTGACATTTGAGGAAACGTGCACTTTTGAGATCTGCACTCCTTAAGAAAAAAAAAGTTTTTTGTTTAAAACTTTAAAATGTTCTACAGTTAAAGATTTCAGAACCAGCGGAAGCTCTCTCTCTCTCTCTCTCTCTCTCTCATATTTGATGAAAATGATAAAGTGCTGATTGTGACTCTCTCTGGTTATTAATGATGATTTTCAATATTGTGGATTATGAAAGCGTTATAATGAATAAAATGATCAAATACATCACAGTATCAAAGAAACTTCACTTCCACGTTTCTGCTACGATTCAGTCGTTCAATGCTGGGAGGCGGGGCCTAAAAGGCATGGAAAGCTGTTAAAAATGACGCAGTTGGAAACATGAACCAGGCTCAAGTTAGAAATTTCTAGAATTAGTTAATCCAAGAAAGAAATAAGGTTTACGAATTTCTCTCATTTTGCATAGAAACAAAACACTGTGCTGCATCGGGATCGAGTCAGCGGCGAAAATAAACAAACACCGACTACATTCTGAAACGCGGAGGATTTCTCCTGAGCAGGTGGATCAGGTCCAATTAGTGACTCTTGCTAATCATCATCAGCCCCGTTTACATGAGAAACACAACATGACGGAGTGCAAACAGGGAGGAAGAGCAGGATTTAGAAATTAAAATTAGAATTAATAACTCGAAGTAAGAAACAGGTTTCAGAGAACTGAGAAGTGTTTGGGATTATTTACTGGGGAAAAAAAATTCTAGTTGCAACTGGAAAAGTCTAATTTGGGTCACTAATTATTTACTTACTAAAGGAAACAAAAACAGAAGTATAAATGTAGAAATTCTAAGTTGTTACAAATTAGTATTTAGAAATTATAATAAAAATGTACACATTAGAATTATCAGTAAGAAACGGGTTTAAGTGAACTGAGAAATTATTAACTTTTAATTTTTTTTGAAATCTATATCTAAAGGGAAGAGTTCAATCTGGATCACTTTAATGAGGCACTTGGCACATAAACGTGTGTGTGTGTGTGTGTGTGTGTGTGTGTGTGTGTGTGTGTGTGTTACAGCTCCAGATTTTATTTCCTTATTTCATTTATAATAAACTGTAAACAAAAAACCTCCACATGTTCAGGAAATTTGAGCGGGCAGAGTGTGTGTGTGTGTGTGTGTGTTTTACACTACGTTCAGACTGCAACCTGAAACGACCCATATCCGATTTGTTGTGAAATCCGATTTTTTTGTTAGGCCGTTCACATTACCAATTATATGAGACTTGTATGCGATCTCCAATATGAACGGAAAACGACCCAAAAGTGTCCCGCATGCGCAAATTGACACGTAATAAGCACATCTACCTAATACGTAAACAAAAAAAAAGCGCACTCTTCAAGTTTAATGATTTCTTTTTTTTGTTTGTTTGTTTAATGATCTGGTTAGTGTTAAAGTGTGAGGTCTCGTGTGTGTTTTTGTTTCTGAACTGAAATGAAAACGTGTAGCCTGGTAACGAGGGTTGACTCCTAAATGTCTCTCTAATTTCTATATAAGTGCACTACATGTTACTAGGAAGTAATGGATTTTTAAACTCTATATAGTGCACTCGAGCTTCAGTAGGCAGTCATTTGGGATCCGGCCGCTGTATTACCAAACTCTTAATTCAGGCTTAATAATTTGCACATATTTATTTCGTCATATTAATAAACTTTTTCTACATTTTTATAAATATTTATTTAGATTGTTTATAGCCAGCTGAATTCTGCAGCTTCTCTCAGCGCTGGCTCAAGGTGCAGAAACACCAGTGCAGTTTGTGATGGAGATGAGGCGAGACCTGGCGATGTGGTTTTTGTGGCAGCGGCGGAACTCACACAATAATCTGATTAATGTGGGCAGCAGACTAATGAGACCGAAGGTGTCAAATTACTGGAAATTTCCAGAACAATCTTATAATCTTGTAATACAGGATGGTTTAAGTTATAAATCAGTTATAGAAACTGTTTTATTTAATCAGGCTAACAGATCAACATCCAGGTCCCTACCAAATCCACCATTAGCTTGATCAATTCTATAAAAGTCTATTTAAATTCTGAAAACTGTACAAATGTTGTTGTTTTCCACCAAAGAGGCGGGATTAGCCAACGCAGAATAGTGATGTTTGTCTCTTGTTGATGACGTGTAGGTGGCATGAATGCGACCTGTCCGGTCAGACTGCAGTCGCATGTGAAAATAACGGATATGAATCGGATTTAGGACCACATATCCAAACGGCCTGGGTCGCATGTGAAAAAATCAGATCTGTGTCGTTCAGATTGTCAATAACAAATCGGATACAGGTCGCATATGGGCAAAAAAATCGGATATGGGTCGTTTCAGGGTGCAGTCTGAACGTAGTCTTAGACTCATAGCTCCAGCTCATGCGTGAAGATGCAAACTCCACCAAAAGCACCGAACACGTCTCGGCTGATCAGCGATGTCTGTCATAAGGGCGATGAACCACGACTTAAAAGTTGATCGCATTTCAAACTGTTTTTATTTCTCAGATTTTTTACTTGTGTGTCGTTTACATCCCTGAACGAGTGCTGGAATGACAGGTGTTTGGATTGGAGTCACTCAACACAATTGGCACTTAAAGGGGGGAGAAAAAACAACTCAAAACCGAAAGGACCGCCCACCACCTCATCGATGTGTCCGTGTTTTTTAATTTATTTTGCATAGTAACAAAATAATGTGCTGGCTCGAGAGTATGATAGCGGCTAAAATTATTTTTAAACAAAACAAAAACGAATTCCGTTCTGGAACGCTGAGGATTTCTCGGAGCAGGTGGTTCAAGTAACGGCTGCTGTTAATAACGCTCACTAATCGTTTACTCGCTAAAGGGGGAGGGGAAAACGACAGAGGCTGCAAACAGGGCAGAAGAGGAGGACGTTTAGCAGCTGTGAGAATGGACACACACACACACACACACACACACACACACACACACACACACTCTCCAAAATTCTGAACAATGTTTCACACAAAAACAAATGATTTTTCACATCAGATCAGAAAACAATCATTATTCGAATTGTTCCTTTTTTTCCGTTACACAGGACAGGAAGTGTTTGTGCATATGAACACTGACGGTCTCCAGAAATGTGCAGGATGAGGAATAAAAACAAACAAACAGTCAAATAAACTCCCATATTTTTTGACTCCAGGTTCGCGGGAGTCTCTGGGTTTCCTGCTGAAGGTGCAGAGATGCGCGAGGTGTTGATTTGGCTTTGATTATTCGTAGCGACAAAACAAACAAACAAACAAACAAACAAACAAACAAAAAGACATTACACAGGTTCCATCACCGTGTCCAAAATCATTCCCTATTCACTACGTAGTGCACTATTTTGCAGGTGCACTCAGGAAGTCCCACAATGCACTGCAACACGCAAGTCTCTGAATGTGGATGAGGACATTACAGAATACCCATAATGCCTGAGGGCGTGTGGAGGGAACAGGGTGTAGGGAACAGTGTGTAGGGCACCACTTCGGGCGAGTCTCAAGTTTCTTAGGAAACGGACATTCCGTGTCGTTGTGTAACATTGTGATGTCACTGCGTTCCGTGGGAGTGACATCACGAGGCATCCCGCGTTGCACCAGCACAGGATTCTGTCGCTGCGATGTCAATGTTCCCTGTTATGGCATCACTGTCCATCGTTGTGACGTCCCAGCATTCCAACATCACCTAAGGTCCCACGTTAATCATTGTGACATCACGGAATTTCAATAGTGCAACGTCACACGACATCCTACATTACCATCCGTGCCTTATTGTGGAATCGCAGTATTCCGACACTGTGACCACAGCAATCTTGCACTGTTACATCACAGCATTCTGACACCGACTTCAACATTGTGACATTGTGACATCACGACACAGCACGTTGCTGCACCGCTGCATTACGAGCCACCTCTCAGTCAGGAACTGGTCCGGGTAATAATCCCTGTTTCCGGCGTCTTTTCCCGGATGCAGCGAAGGCAATAAGCAAGTTTGGAATAACGATGACATTCATTTGATTTAATCCAGAAAAGAGGAGGTGGGAAAAACACTGAGTGTAAAAACGTACTGCGAATTTCAGTCTGATTGTAGATTCAGTCTTTTTAAAGTCGCTCCAAAAACAGAATTTTAAAATAGTCTTTTCTTTGTTCTTTTTTCTTTATCCAATCACTCCATCTGTCCATAAGTGCTTCTCAGATCACCATACGTTATACTAAACCCTCAGAACACATTACTTTTTTTTTTACTGCATTAAGAGAAAAAGATTCGTTTTGGTGTTGTGCCTGAAAGTCGAGTCTTTCCCGCTTGCAATCTCAAATCTCTCCGTTTCAAGAGAAAGTGTGCATGGATTTGGGACACAGCCGCTGAGCAGCGAGTCAGAAACCCGGCAAGTCCGTAAGTCTTTGTAGAACAGATTTAACGTATAAAAAGAGCTTCAGCGAGGACGGAAGAGTAAGCAGACGACAACGATGATGACAGATATATTGCACAACGCATCACACGGACACGGAGTTTCTTCTTCCTCGGATCTTGGGGAGAAAAAAAAATATATAAAAATAATACAAACGTCCAACATTCAGTGCTGAAATCCGCTCAGGACAGAAACACAAGGAACCCAGTGAAGGTCTTTTAGACTGTGGTTTGTAATGAATGCTTGGTCAACTTCCTGTACACACACTTTTTTTTTCTTTTTTTTAAGAATACTCGGGTAAGGGTACCTCAGGCTTTTTTTTGTTGTAAAATTCTGAGGGAAAATGCGTCTGATTGGCCTTTTATTTTCCCTCGTCCAAATCGTTGGCTCAGAAACAGAAAAAGTTATAAAATGTTCTTTAGGTTATTTTTTTAGAAAATGTTTAAAAAAAAGAGATACTTAAGGCTGAGAAGTTTGAATAAAAAAGAAAAGAAATCAGAAAGTTAAAGAGGTTAAAGCAGGAGTAGTGAGGAGACTACTCTTTTTTTTTTTAAAGTCTTGACTTAAAATGGCCGCCTTGTCTCGTCTTCTTCTTCAGGAAAAAAAAAACATCCGAGGCTTTCCCTTCAGTCCACTCTTCCTTCTTTACATCAATAAAATGTCTGTAAATCTACTTTTTGTTTCTACTTCTAATGAAAGAAGATAAACAGTTTGCAGGAAGGTGATTATCCTCACACTGATTTGTTGTGGTGGGTGTTTGGCCCCTCGGTTCCTGCTGCTCTACAGGTTCTCTCCGTTCAGCAGGTCTCCGGGGAGCAGCGTGTTCACAGGAACCGGACTCCCCATCACCCGACTCTCCTCTCCGTTGATCGGCCCCCATAAACTGGAGTACGGCTGCTGGACTCCGCCCCACAGCAGCTCCGCCCCTGCCCCGTTTGCCCCACCCCCTGGGTTACTGCCTCCCTTAGTGGTCGATGTGCCCCATTGACCCAGGGCAGGGTGGGCGGAGCTGCCAGAGGGCGGGAACGACTGAGCCTGAGAGAAAAAACGAGTCACTTCCTCCTCTCCAGCGAACTCCGCCAAGATGGTGGTGTTACCCAGAACGCACCTGGGCAAAGAGACAGAAGGGGGGAGGGGAGAAAATCAGATACAACAGTGCAGACAGACAGTGAAATGAAATTCTGATAAAATCCTAAACAAATTGTTGATATTTGATGATCTGAACAGTGTGCGCGTGTGTGTGTGTGTGTGTGTGTGTGTGTGTGTGTGTGTGTGTGTCTCACATGTGCAGGGATTTCTGAGCTTTAGCTGCTTCCTCTTTGGAGCTGTAGCGCACCAGAGCGTTCCCCTGCGGCAGACTGAGGTGGAACGTAATGAGGGGACCATGCTGCATACACAGAGTCCTCAGAGTGGAACCATCGATCTGCAACACACACACACACATTTCATTTTCAGTTTTATTGATGCTTCAAGTTACTGCCTTTAATAAATATCTGAAGGGCTGTGTTCCAAACCAACTGAAACAAAGTGCACGTACCTGAGGAGTGAGATTACGCAACACAAGCCAGCTACTGGTCCTGCTGGAGCTATCAGAACTCCAACCAGTGCTCTCTGAGAGAGAGAGAGAGAGAGAGAGAGAGAGAGAGATTATATGGTCAGGAAGGAGGCAAAGGAAAAGGGAAATAAAGAAAGGCTGGTAGAAACAGGGTGAAGGAAGTGATTCAGAAGAGGGATAGAAAGAATAGAGGAAAGATGGAAATGGATGATACAGGAGAAAGAAAAAAAATCAGAAAATAAGAGAGGAAGAAAAGGGTACCATGAAAAATAAAGGACAATAGGAAGAGTCACGGGGCGCCTAAAGAAAGAGAAGCAGAGAGAAGACACAGGAAAACAGAGAAGAAATGGAAAGGGAAGAAGAAGGAAGGAAAGGAAAGAGGAAAGGAAGGGAAGAGAGGATAAACCTGAGGAGTAGTCTCTGCTCCAGCTGTTGCTCAGCGGTCCAGGTGTCCAGCTGTTGTTGTGTTTGTTATTAGTGAGGCCTGGCGGGGGGCGGGGCACTGTTCCAGAGCTCCGCCCACCCACAGGAATCTTCCACATCTCGTTAGACAGCGAGGCCTGAGTGTGTGAGATGGAACCTGTAGACCAGGTGGACTTCATGTCTAACAGTTTACCTGAAGGACACCGACAGGAGGAGTGACGTCAAAATACACATCACAACTGACTAGGAGATGTACCTACAGTCAGGGCATATAATCAATCCCGCACACACACACCTCCGTTTCTGTCCCGCAGCAGGTAACGGTTAACGTCCTGAATATTGGTGTTGATTGTAGGGCAGCCGGAAACACTTCCTGGGGTCACGTTGGGGTCAGACTCGGGGTCAATGTTCTGCAGACCTTTCCAGGGAACTCCTGGACAAAACTCTGAGACGATAAAAACAACGATAAAGACGATGATGTGGACCGCATGCTACAATAAACACAGGAATAAGAATCAATCTCAGCGATCAGCGAGTGATTGTTCAGAACAGCTCTGTTACCCGGAGGCCAGTTGACGTTCGTCCCGTTGACCATTTTGTCGTTAGTGTTTTTGCCTGGTGGCCAGCTCTCTGGTGCCCCCAAGGGGCTGCTGGGAGATTGGCAGCTGGACATCAGGTTATAAGGACTGAAAGAATCCTCCATCACGGGTTTAATGTTGGCAGCATGGCTCGAGGACAGAGCACCTGAGGGACAGAGAGAGAGACAGAGAGAGAGAGAGAGAGGGGAAAAAACCAAACCCACACATACACCATATCAGTAACGGTGGCATTAAAAATAAATAAATAAATAAATGAATGAATGAATGAATGAATGAATGGGGGGGGTTGATTCTGCATTTTATTATATCAATTCCCTTCTTCAATTTGTAGCATATAAAATAAATAAAAGCATCAAAAAATGAGTCCAAACTAAAGATTTCATTAATTAACTTGAATTTCTATCCATGTAATTATTTATTACTTTATTCACTTATTTATCCTTTTTTCCCCCCGATCATTTCTTATATTAAATATTTATATCCAGCTGTTTTTATTTATCCAGTTATTTAATTATCTGACTCATTTATCCCATTTCCTGTCTATATTTACCAGTTTGTTCGTTTATCCAAATATTTTTATATAATCATGTCTTTACCTTGTTATCCTACATTATTTTCACTTTATATTTTGGGATAAACTCCTGAATGGTAAGACAGTCAGAGTGATTTACTGGGGCTGGTGGTGGTGCTGATGGAGTCGATGGAGCTGGTGTGAGTCCACTGGGACAACCGAGACTGAGGCTGGGGCTGAGCGTCCTTCAGAGCGTCCATGCAGCCCACACCCACACCCCCGTTCAGTCCAGCTGCACGCAAACAAACACATCCGGTTTTTATATTTAGAAGCCTCACTACAAGTTAAAGAAATGTTTACTGTGCTATGGAAGCCCAAGTACAGAGAAGGTGTTTCTTACACAGAGGATACGCGCTGAAGGAGCTGGGAGACGCGTGCGGCTCTTTGGTGTGCAGGTCTGACATGGAGAGGCCTGTAGAAGCCTGGGAGTTTCCTGGGAAAGTGTCCAGGTTTGGCTTGCCGAGGCTGGGGTAAGAGTGAGAGGACGAGGCCTGGTGCTGCTGCTTCATCAGCAAGGCCTGAGCTAACTGCCTCTGGTGCTGCTGAATCTGCTGCTGCATGTTCGAGATTGTACGTGCAACCTGGCAGAGAGAGAGAGAGAGATTAGATTTTAGGTGGGAGAGCTGTGCAAACCTAAAATAAAGAGTCATGGCTAGAGCAGAACATTTATGATGCAGTACAACATCAGTGTACAGTATGTTTGGGATACAGCTCTGGGATAAAGTGTTGGGGAAAACTGCTGGGGTGGATTCTGGGATTTAGCCAGTGGGATTAAAAACACTGGGTGGAATGTTGGAATGCATAACAGTGTATGTAAAACATTGTGGAAGAATGCTGGGATAAAGTCAAGTTGGAATAAAACGCTGGTGTAGAATTTTGGGAAACAGTTGGGCTGTAAAAATAAAATCTTGGGGGGAAAATGCTGGAGCAGAGGGACAGGCAGCGTTATGGACGAGATAAAATTTTGGGACAGAATGTTAAAATAAAATGCTGCTGTGGAATTTTGGGGAGGAATTCTGGGATGAAATATTAATATAAAATATGTTGAGACTGTCAATTTTAAAATGACACAAATGTGATTTACATAGAACTGTGAATTGAAAAGTATGTGTGTGTGTGTGTGTGTGTGTGTGTGTGGTTTCCTCACTTGCTGCTCCTGTTGTCTAATGGGACCAGAAACATTTCGCTGAGCTTGCATCATTTGCTGCTGAATTTGCAAACGCTGATATGCCTGAGAGAGAGAGAGAGAGAGATGGGTGTGGGTGTGTGTGTGTGAGAGAGAGAGAGTAAGGGATGAGAGACAGTGCCAGAGAAAAAGAAGAGGGTTGAGGTACATGTGTAGAAGGAGAGAGAGCGAGAGCACAGAATGTGAGGGAGTAATACCATTAAAATAGAGAATGCATCATGGTCTGTACATTTCTAAATAGACAGAGCAAAAAAAGAACCCAGAGTATCTGCTGCCTCTCTCTCACACACACCCTCCGTTACGCCGCCACTCGTTCTATAATTCAATCTCTGACTCATTTCCTTTACAAGTTCTTTCCTCCTTCACTTTCTCTCTTCCTGATTCCATCACTAAATCACTGTTTCCAGTAATCACACCCTTCTTCCTTCCTTCTCACAACACTGAAATACTGTACGGCTTGGATAAAATGTTGGGTGAGGATGTTTGAATACAAACTTTAGGTCAGAGTGTTGGGCTACAGTAGGACTGGGATTGTGTGATACAGTATGCCTGGGATAAACTAATGGAGTAATATAACATACTGGGCTGAAATTCGAGAACACCATGTGGTTGGAATAAAAGGTTTGGCTGAAATGTTTAGGATACAGCTGGATATTAAGGCTGGTGGCATCATTCATTGTCTGCTTCTGTCCGTTCCTAATTCCATAACCGAGTCACTCTGTTACGCACCCTCGTTCTTTCAAACAAAAGATCCCACGTTCCACGGTTTTCCACAATCTCAGTCATCCCCCCTCCTCTTCCCTCCCGTTCCCCCTCTCACCATCTGCAGTTGTTGGAGTTGGTAAAGCAGGGTCATCTGTTGAGGATTTATCGGTGAGGTTAAAAGTGCAGGATTCAGGCCAATGTTTTTTGCTGCAAACTGTAAGAGCTGTGCTTGAACCTGAACGAGAACAGATTACAGTACAGTGAGCCTCACATTCACTTCCGCTCCGGACTCGTAAATAAAGTCATGGACAGAATGCTGGCGAAAATGATCAGTGACTTATTGGTGAAGGGGAAAAATGTTGTAGCAAACCTCTGAGTGGAAAGTTGAGCTGAAATGTGGGAGAGGAATATTTGGATATTGTATTGCTTGAATACAGTTTGGGAGCATCAGGTTGAGGCAGAATGTTTTGGGGCAGAATGTTGGGAGCCGGGACATTAGGATACAGTTGTGGGAATGTTGGGATACCAACATATTCAGATAATATGGTGGGCCCTAACGTTTGGATATAGCATGCTTGGGATAAGCTCTTGAGCTGGAATGCTGCGATACAAAACGATGGGCCAGACTGTTGAAATACAGCTGAGAGTTGATCAAATGCTGGGCTGATCTGCTGGGATACCAGGCCGGAATGTTGGGACGCAGTATGATTGGGATACAATGTTGGGTTGGAATTTTGGGGTTAAAAAACATTTTATATACCTGAGGGGAGAGAAACTGAGGCACTTGAGCACGTAGTGGGGGATGATGGGCGGAGTTTAGTGCTTGAGGGGGTGGAGCCCTGGATTGCGCTGCTCCATTACCACCAAACATTCCATTCATCTGTGAAAGACATGGATTTATTTAAAAATAAATAAATAAACCCAATTAGATAAATTGTAATTATATTGTATTATTTCAATAATGTAAAGCCATATAATATTAAAAAACAAGAAATAAGAAGAATTATAAAGTATTTAATTTATAAAACACACTTAAACCAAAAAGCCATACATGATAAGATTTGTGGAATTTTTATTAATATCAGATTTGGCTCACTCACCTGTCTGCTGTTCAAGTTTTGCATTAGTCCTGGTGAGACTCCGCCCATGCCGTGGCTAGAAAGGCTGCTGTTGGTCAGTTTGAGGCCAGGAGAATGAATAAAGGGTGATGTGGGCGTGTCGTCCGATAATCCACCGTCCTTATAAAACACGCAGCAGGAAACAAGAAATCAGGTCAACTCAGGACATGTTTTTGTGCGTGTGTGTGTTTTAGTTAAAGCCCAGTACCTTGTCCAGGAAGGCGGTTCGGTCCAGTGACAAATCTTTTGAGAGGTTCGGAGGGCGACATAACAGCGTCCTCATCCCTCGCTTTTCTCCATCACTCTTTTTCTCCAGCAGAGCGGCTAAACACAGACAGAAAAATGAGCCAAAGTGTCAGCGTGTGTGCGTGTGGTAAACGTGCGAGTTTGGCACTTACTCATAGCCTGATCCAGATTCATGTTGTTACTTCTCAGTGCCTCCTCTGCAGGATCCCTCTGAAGCAGACACACACACACACACACACACACACACACACACACACACTTTACAATCCGGCTAAAGTGAATTTAGATTGAGAATTAAAGGTGGTATTTAAGATGGTATTTACAGAGAATTTAAGGTGGATTTAATATGGTAATTAACAGATTTATGGTGGTATTTAAATAGATTTAATGTCGTATTGAAAGTGGATTTACGATGACTTAAGGTGGCATTTAAAGTGGATCCAATGTTTATTTAATGCTATATTTATAGTGAATTTAAGTTACATTTCAAGTGGTATTTAGGGTGACTTTAAGGCTGTATACAAGAAACTAGTGCAACTCAATTAGAATATCGTAAAAAAAGGTCAATATTTTCAATCAGTTATTTAAGAAAATGAAAATGTAATATATATATACACACACATATTCTAGACTCATTATAGACAAACTAATGTTTCATGCATTTTTCTATTTTAATTTTGATAATTATGGCCTACAGCGCAAAAAATGTAAAACATCTCAAATTATTACAATATTTCATTTTGCGATTCAGTAAAACAGTATAAATCCCATGTATCTCTCAGTCTAGTTCAGTACAGGCAACCACAATCCTGGAGAAGACTGCTGACTTGACAGTTGTCCAGAAGATGATCATCAACACCCTCCACAAGGAGAGTAAGCCACAGAAGGTCATTGCTGAAAAGGCTGGCTGGAAAAGGTACGTAATTTTAGAGCATTTCATGCTTCCATCTGCTGACAAGCTTTATGGAGATGCTGTTTTCCTTTTCCAGCAGGACTTAGCAACTGCCCACAGTGCCAAAACTACCACCAAATGGTTTGGTGACCCTGATATTACTGCGCTTGATTGGCCAGTGAACCCCAGAGAGAATCTATGGGCTATTGTCAAGACGAAGATGAGAAACACCCGACCCAAAAATACAGACGAGCTGAAGACCGCGATCAAAGCAACCTGGGCTTCAGTAACACCTCAACAGTGCCACAGGCTGATCGCCTCCATGCCACGCCCCACTGATGCAGTAATTCATGGTAAAGGAGCTCCAAACAAGTACTGAGTGTATAAATGAACAGACTTTTCAGAAGTTGGACATTTCTGCATTGTAAATCCTTTTTTTGATTGCTCTTTGGAAATATTCTAATAATCTGAGAGACTGGATTTCTGATGTTCATGAGCTATAAGCCAAAATCCTCAAAATTAAAACAAAAGGGCTTGAAATATTTCACTTTACATGTAATGAATGTAGACTATATGAAAATTTACCTTTTTGAATTAAATTACAAAAAAACCCTTTTTCATTATATTCTAATTGTTTGAGATGCACTAGTATATTTAAAGTGATATTTAAGATGGCATTTACAATAGAATTAAAGTGGATTTCAAATTAATTCAAGGTCGTATTTAACATTCGCTGTAAGGGGTATTTAAGGAGGTATTTAAGGTGGTATTACACTTAGAACAGGATTCAACACCAATATTTCCAGGAACTGGTGTCTAAAGTTCCAGGTTTTTTTGGATACATATGAAGCATCACTCTGTATTTTCTTTTTCATTGTGTTTTCTATTCCCAGTGTTAAATGTTTGTTATCCCACATGAGAACTATAAATGTCTGATATGAAGATTATGCAGGAGCTTACAGGGAAGCCCATGTCCGTGAGCTGCTTGATCAGTCGGTTCATGATCCAAACTTCATCTTGTTTGGTCGAAATTTTGCCCTGAGAAGGGGGGCCAAAAAAAAAAAAAAACCACACACAATACAAACCATTAATAAATGAATAATAAAAAGAATAAGATGTCTACAATAAAGAGAATAAAGGACTTTAAAACATATAGAATTTATTATTATACATGCTAGCAAGTGATTCCCCAAATTCAACATAATGGATCATTATTTATTTGTAAAGTAAGATTATGAATTTAAAATGTCATAATATTAAAAATCACTCAAACCTTAATACCCATTAAAGCATGGTTTTAATTAACTGTGTAAACTTTTGATAATTAATTAATGAGCCAATTAATAAAAGAATGAATTTATTTGCCTGGAGAAGAACCTTCAGTGGTAATAATAAATAAATAAATAAATAAAATAGATACCACAATAAGATACTATATTGAAGATACTATTCCTTAAAAAGGGCCACGTTTACTCATTTTCTATTCTTGAGTAGTACTTTAACAAAAAACTAATGCTTAATTAACCCAAAATTTCACCATACAACACAAACTCAGATCTGTAAATGGCTCGTGCCTTCTGCAGTCCTTTCTTGGGTTGATTCCAGGAACTACAGGAAGAAGTGTTGTCCTGTGAGGTGGGGCTTGTCCACATGTCCCCATCCTCAATGTCCCACTGGCTGCTGCTAATGCCCATCTCCTCCCCACCGGAACCCCAGCTGTCTTGCATAGATTTGGGGGCTGTATCAAAATAAAAAAGGTGCAAAATCAAAAATTCTCTTTAAAAACAAAAAATGATTTTACAATGTCATAGATATGAAGTCCGTCCACCAGGTGTCAGTATGGTTCAAAAACAATATTAATAATTTTTTTTAAATATTTCTAAAGCTTGTAAAACCACAGACACATTAACTTAAAGACAAATTAAAAGGTCGACACATTTCCAGAATCCCAGATCTCACCTGGTTTGGAGGTTCCTGAGCCTCTGCCAAAGGATCCGCTAGATTCATGGCCGTTTTCTCCCCAGACTCCAGCGGCTTTGGGTGACTTTGCCCAGGCAGCAGTGCCATTATCCACCATGGGGCTCGAGGAATCCGGCTCCCCCCAAGACTCAGATTTGGGCTGAACGTTGGGGAGCTCTCCCCAGCCTACAAATAAACCATCTGTTTACTAGCTAGCAATGAAGGTCCTATTGTTCTGGGCCATTTACAGATCATATCTTATAACATTAGTTTTAGGACCAAAATTTTAGCAAACATGTCTGGAGATTCACCTGATTAAAAAGGAAGGTGATAAACCAGAGAAGGTAAAATTACTATTGGAAAAATATTAAGGATTTTTCCACTTTCGTTGAAACAAAAGGTTAAGGGTACTCCTTAAAAAGCAGCATTTTCATGTCAGTTATGCAACTGATCGTTCATTAATGCAGAAACTACATTTTCAGGAAATGAAAACTTCCTCTGTGGCCTGGCACCCGAATATGTGTTTGCATCGTTCCACAGGGGGGGAAAAAATAGTAATACAATCTGATAAACACAGAGTGGAGCACAGAGCCTGCTCTCAGGTTGACAGAGGGGGAAAAAAAATACAGACAGCAAACGTCTTTGTCTGCCATCATTCCTGAACGCTGCCAAGAACAGAAATAAAAAGCTTTCATGGGGCCGGGAGCAGGGCCTGAGGGCCGATTCTGTCCAACCAAACACAAGGCGGACGTGTCTTTTTAACTGCAGGACACACGCCAGCTGGCAGCGAAGCAGTGCAGAATGCATGCCATCACATGGTTCTGTTAAAGCTCTGAAACAGAACTCCTGCATCAAGCTCACTTCTGACAGCTGGGCGAGTGCCAGCTCTGGGAAAGAACTCCTCCAAGCTCTCATTACATTCACACACAGGAGGTTTTTGTCGCTTACTTCTGATTTATACCATGCTGCTGTTGAATTCTGGATTTTGATTGGTCAGGAGGTGTTGATTAATTTTCTATAACAGCAGCTCTCAGAGTAGTGCAGCTGCAAATCACAGGTTTAGCTTAATCATTGATATGGTGAAGTTTTCTGTATGGAGATGTTTAACATTGATGGAAAGAGTCTCCACTGTCAGAGCTTTGTAATAGTCGGATGTAAATTATAATACATCCAAGAACTTTTTCAGGACAGAGGAGTTTACGGTTTATTCCTTACTTATGAAACTAGTGATACTGTGTACTGAATAACACAATTACAATGATTTCACTTCCTAAACCAAAACATATAACTTAATTTACCTGGGTTCACCTTGGGCATCCTACTTTGAGAAGGTCCTAACTGGTTATTAGAACCATTGTTGTTCCCGTCAGAGTGGTTTGGAGTCTGACTGTGGCTGTGGTGGGCAGGCCCTGTATGGTTGATGCTGTTGCCCCCATTGTTGCTGGTAGTTGGATTGCCCTGGGAGGAGGGATTATTTCTGTCCCACATGTTTACACAGGTTCTGTAGGAATTAGGATCTCCCCAAGTGGCAGTTCCATCATCAATCTCCATTTTCCTTCGTATTGAAGAAGGGGAAGGCTCTTCCCAGCCTGTAGCCTCGTCCCTTGGCTCCTGCCTTCCTGTAGACCTCCAGTTAGAACCACCCTGCTTCACAGAGTTTGGGCCACCCCAAGACTCCATGGATTCTTGAGGATTCTTTCCACCCCAACCCTGGACAGGACCATTTGAACGTTGAGAGTCACGCCAATTTTCACCTCCTGGTGGAACCGCTTTTCCCCAGCCCTTATGGGTTTCCTTCCAACTCCCTCCATCTCCATCCCAAGAGGAACTACGAGAACCCTCCATCCTACCTTCTGAAGGCTCTCCCCAATCTCCACTTGCACAATTTCCCCAGCCCGACGAGGAACTATGTCCATTTCCTCCAGGTTGTGACTTTACTTGGGTAGGGCCATCATCCCACGTTGAAGACTTTTCCTCTGATCCCCAAAACTGGCCAGTGGAACCATTGGTGCTTGGGCTATCTGGCACTGGATCACCCCAACTACCAACAGAGCCATGGGACGCTTTCTTATTAGCAGGTGGCTCTCCCCACCCAGTGCTTGCCTGATTTGTTGGTGAGGATGATCCTCCCCAGCGTGGTGTTGGCATAAGTCGAGAAAGCCCCTCAGTCTTGCTCCCAGATTCCATCCTAGGAGGCACATTTAGGTTGGGATTGGCACATCCTGCATGTGGTGGTGATCCAGTTGAAGGTGCATTAGAGGAAGTACCCAAAGCTTCAGTACCACCATCATCCTTGGGGCCAAGATTTTCATCCATTTCCCAGACTGTGTGCTGCCGGACAGGGGTTTGTCCCCAGCCAGAGTTGCACAACACACGAGGATCCAAGTCCTGCCTTGGCAAAAGTGGAACATCCATACTGGAGGACCTTTCTCTCTGTCCTTCGCATCCTTCACTGCTGTCCTTGCTACCTTCGCTGCCTGGAGCATCAGTCCCCCAGGAATTCATTGACTCCTGCGTGGTACCATCATTTGCATCCCACCTGGTACCTTCAGTGCTTGACTGTTTGCTCCAGTGGCCCCAATTTGCATCACCTCCCCCCTGTCCCCAAGAGGAGATGCCACCAGAATCCCAGCTTGAGTCTTTTGATTCTCCACTCTTGGGGTCTCCATTACCCCACCGAGCAGTACTATCTCCAGTGGCTGGCTCAGTGGGAGACTGACTCATATTTCTTCCCCAACCATCAACAGGGCTCATTGGCTCTGCTTTAGTGTTCAGTCCATCAGTTTTAAGGTTTGGGGGCTCCATGCTGAAAGTCATGCTTGTTGGGGACTGGTGCTGCTCTGGAGTGTCTGGGCTTCCCCAAGCACAGTCTCCTACAAGGTTTCCATTTCCATTGGTGCCTTGAATAGGCGCGACACCTCCTGGGCCACAGATATTTGATGGGACTGAACTTGACCCACCCATAACCCCAGACCTGGACCCCACCCCTGGGCCATCATGTCCAAGTATGGGCCACGCGGCAGGGTTAGCACTGGGATTCAAGTTTATATTTGAAGAGCCCCAATTGGACTGGCCTCTGGTACCCATGGACAAATCAGTTTTGCCCTCAGAGGCCCAACCCCTGTTGGGGCCACCCTGACTAGAGAACATACTTGAGGAGTGATTAACACTGGCTTTGCTGATTGGGTAGTGGCTGTGTTGGCTAGCTCCTGTAGCCATACTCATGCTGCAATTCACAATTTATGATGCGTCAGCATCCAAGACACATTCTATGACTAATGACTTTGGGGAACCAGAAGTCCAAGTTTTAGTGTCCTTTGCATCAATAATCACTTGATTCCAATTGGTACGGCTGCTGCAGGTGGTGGTTGGGTCGCCCCAGAGCAAATTCTCATGCTGGGCTTCCAGGCCACTCTGATTGGGCAGCACTGTAAAGACAAGAAAAAGTAAGATAAGATGTCTGGATAGTAGGTGTGTACAACAGCCATGTTTACATGCAGTCTAATTAATAATTCATGAACAACCTGAACGATAGATTACTCCATTCTGATTAAATTGTATAACCTGCAAGAAATTTCAATTTAATAAAACCGCTCAATGGTATGTTACATTTAAGAATCAAACAAACAAGTAACAAACAAGTAAAACTGGATTGACGAAATCTCAGTCTGAAAAGCTAATGAAAACATCCCTTTAGCATGGAAAAAAGTATCTATGATCTATGAATTTTTCTTCCACTACACCAGATATCTGTCATACATGTCTAGATTTTTTTCCAGAATACTGCAATGCTTCCTGGACCATGTCACTGGTCATATTAGATGAAGCACATCCATATATAATAATATTACACATCCACAGAAGCATCTGGAAAAGAAGCACCATTACTCATTTTCCCCCCAGACCTGCAGAGAAAGCTCAAGTGGAAACGGAGGTTCATTTATTTGCATGAAACCAAGAGCAGTCCCTCATCCATCATTCCCCACACTCCGCTAGCTTGCTTTAAAACCCAGAACCACATCGCAACTGTAGATCACCGTAGGGTTGGAGAGCTCAGAATCGACATGTAGGTTACTTCACAGGCAGCATAATCAATCATGAGACAGCAGGTAATCAATAGTGTTGTGAAACGATGACAGAAAAGAGGCTGGAAGGCACTGATCTTGGAATGCAAATGCAACCGAGGCTTTTACTCTGCTACCGTGTGTGCGTGTGTGTGTGTGTGTTTACTTCCCAAAAGGCAAACTTCAATTCATTATTAATTACGCTACAAGAGAGACTGGGGTTTTGCTAGAACTAGCAACAGAAATATGTTTTGGTTTGTCTTACCTTCAGGCTTCATTTCATTAAAGCCGCACACAACCGTCAATCAGCTGCGCAAAAAGCACTGAACACGTTTAACTCTACATTTAAGCGTCATGCAAAAATGCACCCAGTTCCTCAGAATACATATTTTTTCCCTCCTTCGCACTGCCTTATCCACATCCCCCCAGGCATCCACATCTCACAGACATCAGCTCAACCCATGCCAAAAGAACCTTACAGAGTGAACTGACACACTGACGCTTGTGTACAAAAAGAAATGCCGTTTCCAAAAAGATGAAAATGGAAAATAGACTTGATTGCATTGGTGCACCTTTTCCCTCTGAGATCTCCACAAATTTGAAACATGCAACCAAAAACACGAGTTGTATCCCCCCTCCCCCCAAAAAAAAGGCTGCACCAAAACCCAAGACCACACACTTCAGTATTTGCACATAGCCCATCATCATCATCATCATCATCACGAAAGAAACATTCACGTATCCGTAATTTCATATTCCTGGGTCCAGAGGTGCAAGAACCAGATACAATCATAACAAAACTACGCAGAAAGACACCTTTGATTGGTCGACCACTGGCCTCGGAGCAGCGATCACGCTTCGACAAAGGAGTAGTTCACATCTTAAAATCTGGGACGTCGTCATGTTTTTCAGTTGGAAAAGATTGGTTTTCCAGACTGCAGTCTAGCTTTGGCTCCAGGATCAAACGGCTCTTTCAAGGGGAAATGGGACTCAAAAAATGAAAAAGCAAGCGGCTGTTTGGGTTAAAAAGCTCGGATTTCCTTCAGTTCGACTCGACTGAAATGCCTTTAGAGCAGCTCTGGCATCCATTCAGCACCTTAATAGCTTAATTTTTTTTTTGTCTGGAATTTTCAGTAACAGGGATGAAATCAGGGCTGCTGAGACGATCCAGGAGCGCTTTCTTTTCCTGGCTGTCTCTCCGAAAACGACGCCATTTTATCCCTCATATTGAATCACAGCCAAGAGAACGAGGCTTTCTGTCTCAATCGCTCTCTTTCTTCCCTCTTCCCCCCCCTTGTCCTCACAAACTCCTCACACTCTCTCCTTACCTCCTGTCTCACTTCCAAGGACCAGGGGAAAAACACACACACACACACACACACACAAAATGATGAATTAATCATGTCCTGCACATGAGCGTGGGTTTTTTTTACTTCCTTGTTTGGGTTACAAGCATGGCAGGAGGAAAACAAAAACAGAAAAAAACATGATGAAGGGATAAAGAGGAAAAAAATGGAGGATGGGACAGACGGAAAAGTGGGAATGTTGGTACTGGGAGAGCGTCGGAATGAGCACGCTGAGCAAAAAGAAGCTGTTTTTATTCCCAGCCATCTGAGCTTCATGTTGAACTGATGCCGTGTATGTGTGTGTGTATATGAGCGAGATTAGCAACATCAAGAGAAAAGCGCTATCTGCGGGGTTTTTTTTTAAGTTTAAACAGCTTGTAAGGCATGGATCAATAATCAACAAAATGATACATTGCAATATTTATCATGTTGCATAAGCATCAATAACTAATACAACTGCATTAACCAGCCAAGCTAGACAGACAGTCTGCTGTAACCTTTAGCTAAATTACTAATAAGACACAGTTGATGATTTGGGTCAATTATTTTTGACAAACACCACAAAAACGTAACATTCTTCCATTTCCTTCTGTATTAAACTGATTTGGGGCGGAGCTATGTGCAATCTCAGTAAATAACCTCCACAACTTTGAGGCAACTGCATTCAACATACAAATGAGAATGATGATGGGATCCCTTGAAACCTTGAGCCACTTTTCAAAGTTCCATGATAAGCTGTCCAAGTTAGTAAAATGTTAGTGCGGTTGTCATGGTAACACCAACAATATATTCTGACGGCTTAAAGGAATCAGCGATAAAATAATGATTATGTAAACGGAGAATCAGAGACTAAAATCGCATTTGTGTTGCGCTAGTTTACTAGCAGCTAACTAGCTAACAGCTAGCTACATTAACTGATCTTGGTGATACAGGATTATAGAGAGGACGTGGAGGCGTGTTGTATTTGCATATTCATGTATTATATTTGTATTAAGAATAGATCCTGTAATCTTATAGTTTTTTTAGGCTTTAAAAATTATATTAAGATATTTTATCCCATATAAATCATGTTAATTATTTAAAATATTAATACTGTACAAAAACAAGATCATTCATGTCATTAATGAGATTTTTTTTTTATTTGCACCATTTAAAAAAAAAAAGTCAATATCAGATTAGATACAAAAAAAACCCAACAAAATTCTACTTTTTATGTCTTCCATTTAAACCATAAATCCCCTACTCACTATATAGATCCCTGGCACTGATGTCACATTTACCTTAGCAACTGTTGCTAGCCTAGACCTGGGGGACAAACAAACTTTGTTTACATGCTGTTCACATACTGAAGCCAAGCGCAGATGTCCGGCATCTGTTGCTGTTCTCTGGAGAAAACTACAGCTAAAAAAGCTGTACTACTGGATTACTTGGATAATCTTAGTCAGAAAGAAGTGAAGGATAGATATACACGGAAATTAGAGTTTATTAGCGGTTATGATCTGTACAAAATTCCTCTAAATGACTGGAGTGACGGTGCAGATTTGTGGCCGAGCGTTAGCTACATGTTGGAATATACTTTCTTTTCCCCCTGAAGAGTCCTGACACAGAAGAACAGTTTAAAAAAAAAGCCACAACAAATGCCATAAAACCTTTGTGTAAATAATTTTTCCTGACATCAGCTTTTGGGAACAGAATGCTGCGAAAGCCAAAGCATTTACTCTGAAAGGACTCCGACCTGAACTGTGGGCTGGATGGTATCCCCACCCCTCCATGTCTCAGCAACTCCATGGACCTCTAATCACACAGCTGTTTGCACTGTCGTTTATACAGTGATGCTTATTATTGTTAAAATATCTGAAGTGTTATTTGTAAAATAATATCTTGCTCTAGACTTTCAGACAATGTAGTAAGATTGTATTTTAATTTTATCTAATAGTGGATGGTACAATAATTATAAACGCTAACAGAATCGGCACATTCCAGTTGTAGCTGTAGTCATACAGTAACTATAATCACTCTTGTAAAAATAATTTCAATAAATGGTTAATGTTCAGTTCCCTCTTCATTTATTCTCGATTCAAAAGGCACAACTGAGTCACACAGGTTGATCAGTGTGTAACGGACAATAACAATTTTATCCAAAATAGTTTTTCCTGCCTTAGTCGATTGATTTCCGTTTCACATGCGTGCAGCAGTTGTAAAGTTGTGTGTGTAGAACTCTCTCTGACCGTAGGTTCATTTCTACACTCTGACTCCATGGAGACATTTTGCCCAGGACTGTGTTCCTCTGATAACAGAAACAAAGCTCCAGCCTTCTCTGCTCTGAATCTGTTCTGTTCTTTCAGGATTTGTCGCACAGGTCTCTCCTTTCTGGGTTTTTTACTGAGTTATGCCCGAGTTGTTTGAAACCAATCTGGGTTTTCTGTGTCAAATAAGGAAGTGGCTTCACCTGTAAGAAAATCAAACACTTTCAGGAAGAAGCTAACTCAAATGTGAGCAGAAAAAAAATAAAACGAGATTCTTAAAGGGGAACAGAGGGCAATATAGAGAGTAAATATAACAATAAAACACACATTAACGAACCTTATTCAAGACTTACAAAAGTTTTTTGTTCTAAGGTTGGAAAGTTATAGTGTTTTGAAAGTAGCTTGAGCAAACTATTTCTGCAGTTTGAACAGCCCGCCATGATATTAATTTTATCCAATCAGAATGCACGTTCATTTTCTCTGCGTAACACTCATGACGTATGTATGTGCCCAGTTGTGTTGGCTCATTGAGGTTGGGAATAGCACGTGTGAAATACCTGTTTCTGCCTCTTGCAACGATTTCGCAAGTCCACGGGTGGCGCCTATCTCATTGCAGCAAATAAATTCTGCTGGACTCGTGAGCAACTCCACGTTACATTTTCCGCACGAGCACCACGCCGTGTCACCTGCACGCAGACGCTCTGCCCCACGCTCGCCATGCCCATGGGTCAGCATCGGTCTCATCCTCGCCGTCATCCGAGCTTTCTTCTCTTATTTCATCACCGGAGTCGAGAGTACCTCTCCTAGGTTCAAACTGGTACCCTTCTAAGCCATAGCCTGCTTGCAGTGTGTCTTGCGGGATCTCTTCATATGATTCGACAGAGCTGTCGCTTTCACTTGATGCGCCCGACGCCATGATTACACGCTTATCTCCTCTATTTCGGAGAGTTCCGCTAGTGCAGTGGGTAGCGCTGACGTCACGGTCTTTTAAAAATGGCGACTCTTGTGCGGTTTAGCGTATAAAGTATTATATTTACAATTACCAAGATATTTCGTTGTTTTCTAGTATATAAATTTGATAGAATACTTAAGAATACGTTACTTTGTCACATCAGCAACTGTATATATTATATATGGTACCCCTTCAAGCAAACTCTTCCGTCCTCACTTCCGACTTTCTATTTTTTTTTTTTTTAAATACAATCACAAATTTCTCTGGAGTTTTCAAGCCGAGCTCCTCTCATTGTATTCTTTAACCACTCATTTCTTTGTTGTTCTTGAAGCATTTGCTTCTATTTGTTAACATTTTTCTTGATAGCACGGAGACGGTAATGCCTTTTATCTATTTCTCAATTTGAACAACCAAAAACAGCACAAAAATTAACCATACTGAAGACAGATTAAGCCTCGCTTACATGACAGACGGTGTCTGTTTGACCCCCAGGTAAAATTATCACATGACGTGTGACATCACACATGAGGAGTCTATAGTGCTCACAAACATCAGCATCCCTCCACAGTGGGCGTGTCCCAAACCATAAACCCACCCATTCACTATATAGTGCTCACAAACATCAGCATCCCTCCACGGTGCTAGCTACAGCACATACACACGTTCTGACCTGTGATGTGCCGGTTGGTGTATTGATGGAATTCCTCTTTAGTGGAGGAATTTCTTTGGAGGGGTTACGAGAAGAAAACTGCAGGGGCTCATGGGAAACAGAGGAACAGGAAGTGCTAGAGCTGCCATTAGTGATGTACAGGAAGTGGAGGATTCTGCAAAATAAAAACACAGGAGAATGATGCTAAGGAATGAGTTGAGCGTTAAACACCTTTATTTACATAATTTCCTGTCTCGGCCAATCAGCTCAGATTTCCCTTTCCTCTCAACCAATCAGCTCCTCCCACTTCTCTCCCTACTGACCAATGAGCTCAGCTCTTCTGTTGACCAATCAACAGAGATCTTCTTTCATCCTTTTACCATCCAGCTCAGCTTTCCATCTCCTCGCACAATCAATACACTCCATCATCCAATCAGCTTCACCATCCTTTGCCTCATCATCCAATCAGATCAGTTTTCCTGTTCAGCCTTGACCAATCAGCTTCAGCTCTGCTTTTCCTGTTTCCGTGTCAACCATTCGGCTTACCGTTTCCATCCCCCTTCCTATAACCAATGAGCTTGTGTGACTCGTCTCCCTGATGACCAATCAGACGTCTCGGTGGTCTGCTCCCCTCTTTCTCGCCGCCCCTCCCCCACTCCGTCTCACTCATTGTGCTCATTGTTCAGTGCTGAATAAATTACAGGAAGAGCACAGACACCAGGGCTTATGGGAGATTTTCTCACACTCCACTGCCCCTGAAATACCCCTCAACCCCTCCCCCTCAGTCTGTCTGTGCATTAATACCCCCCTCCCCCTCACTCTGCCCCTCCCCCGCTCAATATTCTCATCTCTGCATTTCTATCGCTCTGATATTCTCTCTCTCTGTAATGAAATGAGGAATTTATTGTGTGTGTACTTAGAATTTACTCTCTCTCTCTCTCTCTCTCTCTCTCTCTCTCAGAATAATTTGGTAAGTAAAATAACCACAGAAAGGACTTCTTGTAATAGTAACAAACTAAAACTCCAAGCTAAAACACACACACACACACACAAATAAATAAATAATTCTCGCTTCAAATAAACACAGAAATCTCTCAAAGTAACTACAGGGATGACATTTAGCTAAAAATAACTAGGGGAAGGGGAAAAAAGATTTCCAGTTGAATGTAACCATGGGAACGACTTTTAATTAAAATTAACAACAGGGATGACTTCTAGCTACACATAGCTACAGAAACAGTCTGATAAAGGAACGACCACACAGACATTAAACAAAAAGTCTCATCTCATCTCATTTTCTTCCGCTTATCTGAGGCAGGGTCGCAGAGGCAGCAGTCTGAGCATGGAAGCCCAAACTTCCCTTTCCCCAGACACCTCGGCCAGCTCCTCGGGAAGAACACCGAGGCGTTCCCAGGCCAGCTGAGAGACATAGTCCCTCCAGCGTGTCCTGGGTCTTCCCCGGAGCCTCCTCCTGGGGGGACATGCCTGGAACACCTCCCCAGGGAGGCGTCCAGGAGGCATCCGAAAGAGGTGCCTGAGCCACCTCAGCTGATTCCTCTCGATGTGGAGGAGCAGCGGCTCTACTCCGAGCTCCTCCTGAGTGACTGTGCTTCTCACCCTATATCTAAGGGAGCGCCCAGCCACCCTGCGAAGGAAACCCATTTCGGCCGCTTGTATCCGTGATCTTGTTCTTTCGGTCATTACCCAAAGCTCATGACCATAGGTGAGAGTTGGAACGTAGATTGACCGGTAAATCGAGAGCTTCGCCTTTTGGCTCAGCTCCTTCTTCACCACGACGGACCGGTAAAGTAACCGCATCACTGCGGAGGCTGCACCGAGCCACCTGTTGATCTCACGCTCCATCCTTCCCTCACTCGTGAACAAGATCCCAAGATACTTAAACTCCTCCACTTGAGGCAGGACTTTTCCACCAACCTGAAGAGGGCAAGCCACCCTTTACCCGTCGAGAACCATGGCCTCAGACTTGGAGGTGCTGATTCTCATCCCAGGCGCTTCACACTCGACTGCAAACCGCCCCAGTGCATGCTGAAGGTCCTGGTTTGAAGAAGCCAACAGGACAACATCATCCGCAAAAAGCAGAGATGAAATCCTGTGATTCCCAAACAGGATTCCCTCCGGCCCCTGGCTGCACCTAGAAATTCTGTCCATAAAAATTATGAACAGAACCAGTGACAAAGGGCAGCCCTGCTGGAGTCCAACATGCACTGGGAACAGGTCTGACTTACTGCCGGCAATGGGAACCAGACTCCTGCTCTGTTCGTACAGGGACCGGACAGCCCTTAGCAAAGAGCCCCGAACCCCATATACTCCCGATGCACCCCCCACAGGATACCATGAGGGACACAGTCGAATGCCTTCTCCAGATCCACAAAGCACATGTGGACTGGTTGGGCGAACTCCCATGAACCCTCGAGCACCCTATGAAGGGTATAGAGCTGGTCCAGTGTTCCACAACCAGGACGAAAACCGCATTGTTCCTCCTGGATCCGAGGTTCAACTATTGGCCGAATTCTCCTCTCCAGTACCCTGGAGTAAACCTTCCCGGGGAGGCTGAGAAGTGTGATTCCCCTATAATTGGAGCACACTCTCCGGTCCCCTTTCTTAAAAAGAGGGACCACCACCCCGGTCTGCCACTCCAGAGGCACTGTCCCCAACTGCCATGCGATACTGCAGAGGCATGTCAGCCAAGACAGCCCCACAACATCCAGAGACTTGAGATACTCAGGGTGGATTTCATCCACCCCCGGTGCCTTGCCACCAAGGAGCTTGCAAACCACCTCAGTGACTTTAGCTTGTGTAATGGACAAGTCCACCTCTGAGTCATCAGCCTCCACTTCCTCAATGGAAGACGTGACGGTGGGATTGAGGAGATCCTCAAAGTATTCCTTCCACCGCCCGACAATATCCCCAGTCGAGGTCAACAGCTCCCCACCCGCACTGTAAACAGTGTTGGCAGAGTACTGCTTCCCCCTCCTGAGGTGCCAGACGGTTTGCCAGAATTTCCTCGAGGCCGACCGATAGTCCTCCTCCATGGCCTCACTGAACTCCTCCCAGTTCCATGTTTTTGCCTCCGCAATTGCCCGAGCTGCGGCACGCCCGGCCTGCCGATACCCCGTCAGCTGCCTCAGGAGTCCCGGAGGCCAACATGACCCGATAGGACTCCTTCTTCAGCTTGATGGCATCCCTTACTTCTGGTGTCCACCACTGGGTTCGGGGATTGCCACCATGACAGGCACCGGAGACCTTGCGGCCACAGCTCCGAACAGCCGCGTCAACAATGGAGGCAGACAACATGGTCCACTCAGACTCAATGTCTCCTGCCTCCCTTGGAAGCTGGGAGAAGCTCTCCCGGAGGTGGGAGTTAAAGACCTCCCTGACAGAGTGCTCGGCCAGACGTTCCCAGCAGACCCTCACCATACATTTGGGCCTGCCAGGTCTGTCCGGCTTCCTCCTCTGACAGCGGATCCAACACACCACCAGGTGGTGATCAGTTGACAGCTCAGCCCCTCTCTCCATCCGAGTGTCCAAGACATAGGGCTGGAGATCAGATGAAACGACAACAAAGTCGATCATCGACCTCCGACCTAAGGTGTCCTGGTGCCACGTGCACTTATGGACACCCCTATGCTCGAACATGGTGTTTGTTATGGACAAACCGTGACTAGCACAGAAGTCCAATAACAAAGCACCACTCGGGTTCAGATCGGGGAGGCCATTCCTCCCAATCACGCCCCTCCAGGTGTCACTGTCGTCGCCCACGTGAGCGTTAAAGTCCCCCAGCAGAACAATGGAGTCCCCAGTCTGAGCACCTCTCAGTACCTCTCCCAGGGACTCCAAGAAGGCTGGATACTCTATACTGCTATTCGGCCCGTAGGCACAAACAACAGCAAGAGCCCTCTCCCCGACCCGAAGGCGCAGAGAGGCGACCCTCTTGTTCACTGGGGTAAACTCCAACACATGAGCTGGGGAGCTATAAGCAAGCCCACACCAGCCTGCCGCCACTCACCGTGGGTGACTCCAGAGAAGTGGAGAGTCCAGCCCCTCTCAAAGAGCTGGGTTCCGGAGCCCAAGCTGTGCGTGGAGGTGAGCCAGACTATCTCTAGCCGGTACCTCTCAACCTCCCGCACAAGCTCAGGCTCTTTCACCCCCAGCGAAGTGACATTCCATGTCCCAACAGCTAGCTATTGTGTTCGGGGATCAGGTCGTCGAGGCCCCTGCCTTCAACTGCTGCCCAATCCACACTGCACCGGCCCCCTACGGCTACCTCTGTGGGTGGTGAACCCACAGGAGGTCGGGCCCACGTCACCGCTTCGGGCTGAGCCTGGCCGGGCCCCGTGGGCAAAGGCCTGGCCACCAGGCGCTCGCATACGAGCCTCAACCCTGGGCCTGGCTCCAGGGTGGGGCCCCGGCTGCGCCATACCGGGCGACATCACGGTCCTTGATTTTTTTTATTTCCATAAGGGTTTTGGTGAACTGCTCTTGGTCTGGCCTGTCACCTAGGACCTGTCTGCCTTGGGAAACCCTAACAGGGGCGTAATGCCCCCAACAACATAGCTCCTAGGATCATTCAAGCACACAAACCCCTCCACCACAATAAGGTGGCAGTTCTAGGAGGGGTTAACAAAAAGTAAAGATGGAAATTAGTCCCAAAAGTAGACACGAGAACAACTTTCAGCTAAAATAACCAAGAAACAAGTTCAAGCTGAACATAACCATGGGAACTAATTTTTATTAAGAGTATCGACAAACAACTTCTAGCTAAAACTAACCAGTAAGTTATTCCTTACTAAAAGTACAGAAGGAAACAAATCTTATTTACGACTTTTACCTGAAAGTGAAAGCAACCATTAAAATAACTTGCAGTCAAAAGTAACCACGGGAATAACATCTGGAAACGTTACCATGGGAACAAGTTGTGAGTCATCAGGAAAAAAAAAAAACAAGAACACCCACCATCTAACATTCTTCAGTCCAGGTCTTGAATCAAAATTATTTTTATACCAAGATTATAGAACACACAGCTCACATGCTGCCAGGGTTTCGGTTGGTGTGTGTGTGTGTGTTTCTCCCACATTTTCTCATCTGCTCTCTGTAATTGATTCTGGCTGTTTCATGCATTTAGATGAACAGAAGGAGCTGCAGAATTAACTCCTGTAACCTCCACTAACAAACAACGCACACACACACACCTGAGAACTCCCTCTCAGTCGGTCCATCATAAATGCTAAACTGGTGGCCGTTAGAATCACAGCCCCAGTGTGGAGTAAATTAAAACATTAACGTCTCTGTGTTACTCTCACGCTTCCTCCTTACAGAGCATTTTAATTTTACGCCTCTTGAGAACACACACACGTTAAGAACCTGTCGCTCACCTTAACGCACAAACGGAGCCTCCGTCTCAGATTAATTTCATAATTTCACATCCAATTACGTGCGTCAACACCTTGCAGTTCTGCGTCTTGTTGTTAGTAACCTAATTAGCGAGATAATCCTCTTCAACAGGAAGTCCCTTCTTTTGAATAGTGACATTTATAAATACTCAAGAAATGAATCGTGAAATGTGCATGTGTGTGTGTTCGTTGCTTTGCTCATTAATCAGGATATTCATCAATTTTATCATTAATCACCATCTCCGCGTGTGTAGCGACACGTTGTGATTAGCAGCGTGGCTATAAATACACGTAATCTGCTGCAGAGTCGCTAAGGATCCAGCGCAAACTCCAGAGCTGAAAATCTGAGCATGTGACCCACACCTCACTGACCAGATGCTAATTAATTAGCATTACATCACTACTCATTAGCATAAAAAAGAAATTAAAGCATAAATGTTACATGCAGTATTCTCCAGTTTGGAATTCAGTTTAAAAAAAAAAAACAACCCCACCACTTCTCACCTTTTGTATCTGTAGACATCAACAAATGATGTAAACACAGCTCACATAGCTAATTAGCATTCCATTTGCATACCCTGATGAATATGTATGTGTCATAGTGTAGCAGGAGGATAAAAACCCTGACCGGACGTTTTCTCTCCTAATAAATCAGACATGTCTGTGTTCATGGTTTAATTAAAGCAGATGCTTTTACAAGAAGCAGCTGGAAAACAGGAAGTTGGAGAAATTAAATAAAATACAACATGAAGGTTTATTTAAATTATGTACATTTTTTCAGCTTTGGTGAAATCATGACAGAAAACACTGTGACATCAGTCCCCCCCCCCCACCAAAAAAAGGGAGATTGTTCTATCTCAGCCAATCAGAGTGCGCCATACAACTGCACCTTTTAGACATCATTTTTCGTTTGAATATTCAGAATGGCATAAATCTCCCAATATCCGCTCACTAATAAGTACAGATGTGATTGGGCAGGAGGTAAAACACACACAGGAGACCACTCGCAACTCTTCTGAAAAGTACAACCAAAAAATTGTAGTGTTCAGCTTTAATGCGTTTGCTTCCTGTATAATCAGAATAACACGTAAAGCATGAGGCTGTGTGTAAAAGGAAATAAAAATGAGTGTGGGGAAAAAAAGAAAAAGAACCCACAAACACCCAGAGGAGCGTCACCTCATCCTTCCAACCTTCATCTTTTATCATCCAACATTTCCCACAGAAACATCACACTGCTCCAACACACAGAACACCTCCGCCTGAGAACGAGGTCTGAGTTTCATCACAGAAATACAAATCAAAAAGAGGCCAGGACAGGGAGAACGGCGATACTGCTGACGGTTTATTTCACAGCGCTGTCACTTTAAGAGATTAAAACAGTCAGTGATGTCACAGCACCCACAGTGGAGTTTAATCAAAGGGGGCGGGACGACAAACAGAGATGCTCTTTATTTAATAACAAGAATGTACAAAAAAATAGGTTTAAAAAATTATGCTTTGATCCGCTGTTTGTTTTAGTTGAGACGGAGTTAAAATTTCAGAGTGAGAGGAAGAAAAAGTGTTTCCTGATGGAACTCAAGGACCTTTTCTGGGGTTTGGGCCAAAACACACACACACACACACACACACCCACACACACACCCACACACACCAGTGTGTGAGATTCAGAGTTGACTTCAACATCCAGCTATGAGCCAATAACACAGGGGGGACCTCATTACACAGGAGTTTATTAATATATTCAGTTTTATCCCACACTCCTGCATCCTGATTGGTCAGAAGGTATGGCTTAATTCTCTAGAACAGCATGCTGAGGTTTACTGTTCACATTTACAGAAGGAGTCTCCAGCGTCAGTGCTTTCCAAAGAGAGACAGAAATTTAAAAAAAAAAAAAAGGGGAGCTGATGAAGGAACAACTCCTTATAGCTGCTTTAATGTCAGCAAGAACAGGAAATAACTCACTTCAAAAGACGTAAGGTAACTATAAATGGATAAGAATTCTAACTGTTGGTAAACTGCTGTGGTGTGAAAGGAATAAACACACTTCAGGACGTGCAGCTACAGAAAAAAAATCATCACTCAGCTTCTGAGTGGTAACAGTAACGCCACTCCATCGCTCAGCATTTTATTAATAAATATTCATTATGTGCTCATTAATATTCTATAAAGTATTTAAATGAGTCTCAACACCTGCCTGCTTTTGAGAGGTCCGAGTGTGAGAGTGTTCCTGTTCAGGAATGTTCTGCTGAATTCTCTCACACACACTTTAAAGTGGAGCCGTTTGTGTGAATTTGTCCTTTTCACCTTTAGAACAGAGACACAGAGTTTCACACGCTCAGGGTCACAACCTCATAACCTCTGACCCTGATTTCCAAGCAGATGGAGCAGAACAGACAGACAGACAGCTCAAGCTCCATTATGAAGCATAACCCATACTCTGGACACGTTTTCACCATCGAGTCATGTACTGATGTATTGTTTTTATAACAGCGATCATGTTTTAACATTTTATCAACGTTTATGAAATTACATACGATATATCTGGGAAATCTCATCAGGTGAAAAGCATTATGGGACTGATTTCTCTTAGCAATACACATACGAGGCCATTACTAACTAACTAAAAATAAGATGACATAATAACCAGACTCATTACGATACTTGAAATGATGCTGATATTTTTGGTAAAATGGCAAGGGGGGGGGGGGGGGGGGGGGGGGGGGGGATTAAAAAACAAACAAAAACATCTGACAAAAATAAATCAATCAATTCAAGTATGGGGGGGTTATTTGGTATAAAAGCAGATTCTTAAAAAAAAAAGCATCCAGCCACTAACAGTGCGACCACGCCCACAATCCTCATTATGTTAAAATATTCTAACATCAAAGCAATATTAGTGCTGCATCATCATTTCTGCCACAGTGAGTCATAACCACACTGAACACTGTGATATATCAGGTAATCAAGTATAGCTAACATTTCTTTTAAATAATATCCTTAATTATGCCGTAGGATTGGGTGATGGGATGACATAATATCAATATCATGATAAATTATAAAATAAAAACAGGACACTCTTTTGCAATAAAGCCAATATGGTCTGGATTTTTATTACCAAAAGTTTTATTTCCATCCTTTTTGTTTAATGTAAATTATTTCTTTTTACAGACATTAATAAAAGTGTCATTCAGGTTTGTTCGTGAAACAAAATATCATGATACATATTCAGTATTGTTGAAAAGTCTTCACATAATGATATTTCTGTCATATCGCCTGTCTCTACTATTCCAACACAGAATAGCGTTAATAACACATCTATTCATGTTTATTACAGATTTTCTGATCATGATAGTGTTCTATTGAGCGATACATTGTCCCACCTTTAAACACAGACCACCTGCTGCTCAGTACATTTAGAGAATTTACTTTTTTTTTTTCCAGAATAAACTGAAGATCAAAAACTCAGTTTTCTATTTTTAACACTGAAGAGCAGAGCTGGGAATGTCTGGGAATCTCCGAAAGAAAGAGATGCGACGCTCACAAACAGCCACTTAACCTTTCACTCGGAGGGAGTAAATACTTCTAAAGCCACTCAAAAGCGACGCGCTGAAACCCAACGACAGCTCTTAATGAATAAACCTCTGCACCTTCCTCTGTACGGATCTCAGAGCTCAAAGCTCACACTGCGGTGAAGCGTTTCCAAGAATTCTCATCCGACTCCGACATTTCATTGTTTTAAATCTGTTTAAAAAGCAAACATGGGAACTCTCAGGTGAGCGGTTTATTCTGTAATGCTGCATTAGTTAAGAAATTTAAAAAACAAACACTTATGGATTTGCTGGTAAAGAAAAATAATTAAACCTTACTTGAAACAAGGTATTTCCTGTTCACTTACATCATAACAGCTATAAACGCTCGTTCCCTCACCAGACTGTTTCTTTTCTCACTGCAGCTTGTTAACCGTAAAGAAGAAGAGTAAACTCGTCTGTCCTGAAGATGTCAAAAGCTCCAGCTTCACCTCTGACCGTTACACAGCGCTGACACTGGAGACTCCTTCCGGAAACGTTACACACAGATCAGTGATGTTTTATAATCTGCTGGACATGCCCCTGTGGATGAGCTGTTACCATAGAAACCTGCACTACTATCAGAGCTGCTGTTCTAGAGAATTGATCAACACCTTGTCTTCTGATCAATCAGGAAACAGAGCGTGAATACTGAATTAAAATAAAATATTGTTCACTAAACATTTATTACAACATCAGCAACAACAACCAATTCAAGACAAATGCAATTCTCAACAGTAGTGATTAGATTCTACAATAATTTATTAATAGACTACACCATGATCACATGACTTAATTAATTAAATCAACTGCATTGAAATAATGTGTAATGATTTAACACACTGCACCATAAAGCATGCAAACTCATCGTGCTTTTCTTTCAATCAATCAATCAATCATGCTGAAAATCACAGATATGAAGGTGTTTTGCTGTTTTTAAAGGTAAACCGGAGCAGAAATCGGATTAAACCGAATTATAATCTCACCTTTTTGACAGCACGTGCGCAGCGGCGTCACAGCAAACAAACGGTGCAGGAAGGAGCTTTTAGTTATTATTATTATTATTATTATTATTATTATTATTATTATTATATTTGCTTAGTAGCTTGTCGTCTAAAATTGCTGAACATGAAATCCGAGAGGGTCAGAAAAAATGTTTGACATTTAAAAAGCAGCTTGACTTTATAAGAGGTCTTAATGAGTTATAACACTTAATTAATAACAGCAGCAAAATAAACAAGTGCATCGATTTCCTGATGAAATTTATCCTGCAAGAAGGTCTGAGGGACGGAAAATAATGAATGCATCCGAATTTACACTGATATTAAAGTAAATAAGCGGAAAATAATGTTCAAGTTACAGTTAGTTGGTCATCAGCTATTTATATAATAACAATAATAATAAACAGCAGTATGTTAATGAGTATTCCGATGAGTACTGTTATTATTATTGCAAAATAATAATAATAATAATAATAATAATAAAACCCCGATAATTATTCAATATTAAAGAGAACAGAAATAAACAGCAGGATGAAGCGCGCGCGTCTCTGACATTTAAACCTCCGACGATGCTAACATGCTAAGCTACGCTAATAAAGTGCAGAAGGACAGATTGCTAGGTTGAGCTTCGAGCCTCGTACGATTCACGAACACGATCAAGTAGGAAACATTATCGAGATATAATCCAGAAATGTCACAAAAACTGTGGAAATATCCAGCTGTAAACAGGGAGGGTCCAAAACGGAAGCGTTCAGAGTAAACGGTTAGAGAATTCACTCTGCCTTTAATTCTGTATTCCAACAACTAGCCCGCCTCCTTTGAGCTCCGATTGGCTGAGACGTTTCCGCCTCTTGAGATCCGATTGGATGGTTATATGTACTGTCCAATCGGGGATCTTCTAGCAGGCTCGGCTCGCATTGAGGGCGGGGTTTGTTTGGAACGAGTGAGGAAAAAGTGACGCCTTCTTCTATTCTGGTCAGCCATTTTGTTTAGAAAGGACGTGGAAAAAAAAAGGGCTGCACCACGTGATATCAAGCAGACCAATAAGAAGGCACGGATTTTGATAGGCTCCTGAGATACGTCAACGCGACGCCATGTCGGAAGGGTCGAAATTCGATCGTCTATGGAAATTTTCCACAGAATTTCAAACATCTTGTGTGCTGTGGTTATAAACAAAGATGAAACCTGTCAAATTAGCAAACCTTTTTAGTGTTACATTTAAATGTAATATAAAACACTTTAAAAACAACTACAGTAAAAGGCATGACAATAATACCTGAGACAAGAGATCGTAACAGGAAGAATGCGCATCATTTCAGTGTTCGTGTATGTTCGTGTCACAATATGTAGTTATAACATCTCTATACACATATAACACAATAAGCTGAAACTATGGTTATAAGGTTCGTCCAGTTTTGTGGGAACCACTTGCACGTAGGAACTAATCCAGCCACTGGGGGTGCATAAGTGTACTCTTTGTGTCGGTCCCAAGCCCGGATAAATTGGAGACGGTTGCATCAGGAAGGGCATCCGGCGTAAAACTGTGCCAAATCTAACATGTGGAATGAAAAGAGAAATACCATACCGGATTGGTCGGGGTCCAGGTTAACAACGACCACCTCCGGTACTGTTGGTCAACAGGGTGCCGGTGGAAAGTGTGCTACTGTTGCGCCAAAACGGAGAAGGAGAAAGAGAGGGGGGAGGCGTGTTAGGAGAGAGCATGAAAGATGGAAGGGAAGGAGCTTAGAATTGAGGGTAGGAACACTGAATGTGGGAACATTGACTGGCAGAGCGAGAGAGTTAGCAGGTCTGATGGAAAGAAGGAAGTTGGACATTTTGTGTGCACAGGAGACGAGGTGGAAAGGAAGCAAGGCCAAGAACATTGGAGATGGATGCAAGTTGTTTTATTATGGAGTGGATGGAAAGAGAAATGGTGTTGGGATTGTTTTGAGGGGAGAGTTGGTCAACAGTGTGATTGATGTGAAGAGGGTGTCAGATAGAGTGATAGGCATGAAGTTGGAGATTCAAGGAGTGGTAATCAATGTTGTGTGTGCGTACGCCCCACAGGTTGGATGTGAGAATAAAGAGAATCTTTCTGGGAAAAGATGGATGAAGTAATAGAAAGTATACCGAGGGAGGAGCACGTGCTGATAGGAGCAGATTTCAGTGGACATGTTAGCGAGAGAAATCGAGGAGATGAAGACGTGATGGGCAGATATGGTGTAAGAGAGAGAAATGTGGAAGGGCAAATGGTGGTTGATTTTTCAAAGAGGGTGAATTTGGCAATAGTCAATACATACTTCGAGAAGAAAGAGCAGCACAGGGTGACGTTTAAGAGTGGAGGAAGATCTACACAGGTGGACTACATTCTCTGCAGAAGGGGTAACCTGAAGGAGATTGGAGACTGTAAAGTGATGGCGGGGAGAGTGTAGCTAGACAACATCGAGTGGTCGTGTGCAGGATGAGCTTGAAAATGAAAAAGAGGAAGCGTGAAATAGTGGAGCCGAAGATTAAGTGGTGGAAACTAAAAGAGGTTGAACATCAGAAGGAGTTTAGGGAAGAAATGAGACAAGCATTGAGTGGTCATGAAAGTCTGCCAGAAGATTGGAATACTACTGCTGTACTAGTAAGAGAGGCAGCAAGGAAGGTGCTAGGGTGGTCATCAGGAAGGAGGAAGGAAGACAAGGAGACATGGTGGTGGAACAAAGAAGTGCAGGAAATTATAAAAGAGAAGAGGCTAGCAAAGAAGAATCGGGACGATCAGAGCGATGAGGAAAGCAGGCGGTTATACAGAGAGACGAGACAGAAGGCAAATAGAGCGGTAGCGAAGGCGAAAGCAGATGCATACCAGGAGTTGTACGAAAGACTGGAGACCAAAGAAGGAGAGAAAGACCTGTACAGACTAGCTAGACAGAGAAACAGGGAGGTGAGGGATGTACAGCAGGTAAGAGTGATGAAAGATGGAAATGGAAATGTGCTGACAAAGAGAGTGTATTAAGAAGGTGGAAAGAGTACTTTGAGGATTTATTAAATGAGGAGAATCCAAGAGAGAAAAGGTCAGATTCATTGGAGACAGCAAATCAGGAAGCAGAGTTGGTTAGTAAGGATGAGGTGAGGGCAGCCATGAAAAAAATGAAGACTGGGAAAGCAGTCGGACCAGATGGTATCCCGATTGAGGCTTGGAGATGTTTGGGTGAGATGGCTGTGGAGTTCCTAACGAGATTGTTTAATAAGATCCTAGAGAATGAGAAAATGCCAAATGAATGGAGGAAGAGTGCGCTAGTCCCAATATACAAGAATAAGGGAGATGTACAGAGCTGCAGTAATTACAGAGGGATAAAATTGATGAGCCACACCATGAAGCTATGGGAAAGGGTATTGGCAGCGAGATTGAGAAGAGAGGTAGCAATCTGTGAACAGCAGTACAGGTTTATGCCAAGGAAGAGCATGTCAGATGCAATTTTTGCTTTAAGAATGTTAATGGAGAAGTACAGGGAAGGCCAGAGAAAGCTACATTGTGTGTTTGTAGACCTGGAGAAGGCATACGATAGAGTGCCGAGAGATGAGTTATGGTATTGTATGAGAAAGAGTGGAGTGAATGAGAAGTATATTAGAGTGGTGCAAGACATGTATGAGAACAGTGAAACAGCAGTGAGGTGTGCAGTTGGAATGACTGAATGGTTGAAGGTGAAGGTGGGACTCCATCAAGGATCTGCTTTGAGTCCTTTCTTGTTTGCCATAGTGATGGATAGCTTGACAGACGAAGTGAGGCGAGAGTCACCATGGAACATGATGTTTGCGGATGATATTGTGATATGTGGTGAAAGTAGAAAGGAGGTTGAGCTGGGTTTGGAGAGATGGAGGGATGCATTGGAACGAAGAGGAATAAAGGTGAGCAGTAGCAAAACAGAGTACATGTGCATCAATGAGAATGGGGATGAGAGTGTAGTGAAGATGCAAGGAGTAGACGTAAAGAAAGTTGGTGAATTCAAGTACCTGGGGTCAACTGTGCAGGAAAATGGGGGCTGCAATAGTGAGGTGAGAAAGAGAGTGCAGGCAGGGTGGAGCAGTTGGAGAAGGATTTTGGGAGTCATTTGTGATAGGAAAGTCCCAGCAAAAGTAAAAGGGAAGATGTATAAGACAGTAGTGAGACCAGCTGTGATGTATGGATTGGAGACCGTACCCTTAACGAAGAGACAGGAGGCAAAGTTGGAGGTGGCGGAGTTGAGGATGTTAAGGTTTGCGATGGGAGTGACGAGGTTGGACAGGATAAGGAACGAGCACATCAGAGGGACAGC
Organism: Neoarius graeffei; assembly: GCF_027579695.1. Classification (NCBI taxonomy): domain Eukaryota; kingdom Metazoa; phylum Chordata; class Actinopteri; order Siluriformes; family Ariidae; genus Neoarius; species Neoarius graeffei. The sequence goes on along the minus strand of NC_083572.1, from coordinate 1,666,629 downwards.
ACATGTGGAGAGCTTGGGAATGAAGCCAAGAGAGATGAGACTGAGATGGTATGGGCACATCCTGAGAAGAGATGCAGAGCATGTGGGAAGGAGAATGTTGAGGATGGAGCTGCCAGGCACACGAAAATGAGGAAGGCCAAAGAGGAGATACATGGATGTGGTGAGAGAGGACATGAAAGTGGCAGGTGTGGTAAAGAAGGATGCGGAAGACAGGGAGCAATGGAGACCAAAGATCCGCTGTGGCGACCCCTAATCGGGAGCAGCCAAAAGAAGAAGAAGATTTGCACATTGGAACTAAAGTTGTGAGTGGGGAACTGAAGAAAAGTTGGACCTCATGCGCCGGCAGATTGATCTGAGGAATCATTCGAGGGATTCGATTTGACTGGACACTTCTTTATTGCATCATAGTGAATTTGCATTACATTTACAAAATCTTATTTAAGAGGTCGCTGTAACTGAAATCCATAGAAAAAAACAGTCAACTGTTGCTAGTACAGTTAGTTAGTACAGTTAGTTAGTACAGTTAGCTTGCTTCGTTAACTCTATATGAAGCGAGTCCATTCAACATGTACATCTTCTACATTTTTGAAATATTCAGGATATTTTCAGCTCTTGAGTGAGTGAATAAAAAGTCCAAATTAAAAGACGCTTCATTAGAGACCCAATTTGTGTGTGTGTGTGTGTGTGTGTGTGTGTGTGTGTGTGTGTGTGTGTGTGTGTGTGTTTCAGAGTCATCGTTTCAACACTATAAATGTACTGAATCCAGACACACAAACACACACCATGTGTACCACAGAAAAGAAATAAGATTCGCCTCATCCTTTATCACTCCATTCCCCTCTTTATCATCTACTCTGTGTGTGTGTGTGTGTGTGTGTGTGTGTGTGTGTGTGTGTGTGTGTGTGTGTGTGTGTGTCCTGCAAGCACGCCTCAGGGATTACAGCGAGCCACAGCATGAAAGATTCATGACTTTCTGTACACAGTGTGTGTGTGTGTGTGTGTGTGTGTGTGTGTGTGTGTGTGTGTGTGTGTGTGTGTGTGTGTGTGTGAGTTGCCTGAAAATAGGGAGCAGGGAGCAGGCTTGAAAAAGAAATATCTGACCCATAATGCACAGCAAGAATGAACACGGAAAGAAGGAGAAATACACACCGTACTCAAGAAAGGAAGAGAAAGAGAGAGAGAGTGAGAAGGTGTGTGTGTGTGTGTGTGTGTGTGTGTGTGTGTGTGTGTGTGTGTGTGAACAAACAACCAATGAGACACACATCATAATGCTCTAGTCCTGAAAATAACAGAAACAAGATGTGTACCAGAGAAAGTCTGGTGTGAGGCGTAAACGTGTGTGTGTGTGTGTGTGTGTGTGTGTGTGTGTGTGTGTGTGTGTGTGTGTGTGTGTGTGTGTAAAAATAGATTAGATTCAATTTTATTGAATAAGGTGTTTGTGTTTTTATTAGTGTGTGTTTTTGTATATTACTGTTTGATTATATATAGATTGTGTGTGTGTGTGTGTGTGTGTGTGTGTGTGTGTGTGTGTGTGTGTGTGTTGTGGGGGTGGTTCCAATTTCACGCCTCTGCTTCTGCCATTTCTGGCTGCACTTGTTCTTACTTTCTGCCATTCACACTCTCTCTCTCTCTCTCTCTCTCTCTCTCTCTCACACACACACACACACACACCATATATCCATCTCCAGTTTGTGTGTGTGTGTGTGTGTGTGTGTTTGGTTGGGTGTGTGTAGTCATCCCTCAGTCTGAAGTCTCGGTATATGTAAATGAGACACAGCCTCAGACCACTAAAGGTCACCATCGGAGCATTAAATCTCACTCGGCTTTGTGTGCAGCCGCTCTCCTCCTGCTCACGGGCTTTGTCCCAAATATAGCCTGTACTGAGGGTGGGGGCGGGGAGGGGGTAAGGGGGGGGGGGGGATTATGATTAAAGTAAGCGTTAGGATTAGGGTTAAGGTATAAAGGTACAGGCTTTTCTTGCCTGTTTTTTGGCTTCGTCCCAAATGCAGCATGCTTGTAGCAGAAGGGATAGGATTAAGATTAGTTTTAGGATTAGGATGGAGTTTTGGGATTAAGGTTAAAATTTAGATTAAAGGTCTCGCTTTGGCTTTGTCACAAATGCAGTGTGTGTGAACGGTTGAAGGGTTAATATTAATATTGAAGGGTCTGACGTTAAGGGTTTTAGGATTTAATTTTAAATAAAAAAGTTAGTATAGAGTTAAGATTAATGATACTTTTTTGGATTAGTCCCAAATCAGTGAGAATGGATTTGTGGGAGTTCATGGTTGTTCTCAGGATTACACTGCAAAAAATGATCTTAGCAAAAATCTTTTTGTATTTTTTTTTTGTGATGAGATTATTATGAAACAAATGTTATAATATTCAGCCTATTTCTAAGCATTTTTATTTTATTTTCACACGTGATTTTATTGCCTTGCTCTGTCAGGAAATAATTCTGAATTATTTCTCGAAAGAAGAAAGAAAATCATCACCCAACAGACAACACTGAAGTTCAGTGAATAAAATGATCTTAAGAATATTATATAGTCAAAATATTTTCGTGTGTGTGTGTGTGTGTGTGTGTGTGTGTGTGTGTGTGTGTGTGTGTGTGTGTGTGTGTGTGCATAAAACACTCAGTCAGACACAATCCTTCAGTCTGAAGTCTGGATTCATTATATTTTATATAAATGAGACACAGTTGGCCCTTTAAAGGTCAGTGATGGCGTTAACTCTCCATCTGAAACCCCGAATCTTCATCACAAACTCAGTGTGTACAGGAGTGTGTGTGTGTGTGTGTGTGTGTGGATGGGGGGTGGGGGGGTGTTATGTTGTTTATAATAGATGTGAACATAATACACCTAACACATAAAGTGACATAAAACAGGAAGCAAACTTTTCTGGGATATATTACATGACAGATATAGTGATGCTAATGGGGCGGAGCTTAAACCCTTCTTCAGAGTCACAAACTTATTTTGACACACAAAAAAAAAACTTTGTCGAGTTTTGACATTCTGACAGTGTAAGAGAAGATGTCTTATGGATCCAAAACCCTGAATGATGGTCAAGATGGGAATTTCTTCCTGCAGTAACTCAGCTTCAAACAAGAAAAAGGAATTTGAGATCTAAATTATCTCCAATTTCTCTCACATTAAAACATTGTCTATAGATTAAAGTATAAATAATTTGATGGAATCTTTATTTTAAATAATTTCCTGAAGATTGAAGCGCACTAACCTTAATACAAAAAAAAAAAAAAAACAGACGCGAGGTGATGAAATAGTATATTTGGGTGCACTGAAAAAAATAAACCTTGGCTAAAATTAAAAAAAATTGAGGTAATCGATCACACCTAATATTGTAGTGTTATACAATATAAATAATTCATTTGATTTGACCTGAAATATTTAACTTCATGTAAACCAATTTCTGACTGTTGAACCAAAGCAATTATTTCAGATTTTCCTAAATTAAAATAAATACATTATTTACATTAAGTAATAAAACCAATCTTCTTTGTTAAACCTGAATATTTTAAATTCATTTAAACAACTTTTGAATATGGGAGCAAAGTATTTTTTTTATTCACTGGAATGAAAACAAATACATTAAATGAACAACAGCTTTGTTTCACTTTTTTCAGTGTGGGTGGGGCTTTGGCTTTATCCATCAGAATTTAATTGGCTTATAGAAACTGGACATCTCAACATGTTAATTTTTTTCATGTATTTAATTTACTGAATTAAAAGTTGCTGGATAAAAATAACTTTGCCTTGTAAGTGATTAGTGAAGATAAATGTAAATAAATTAAGCTGCGGAGCATACATTACGAGACCTAGCTCTAAAAATTAAATATTTAAAGTGCTTTATTAATTCCAGAAATATAAAAGAGTTGCTTGGGGAGAAAAACAGAAAAATAATCAAATAATTAAAAATGACATTCTCATGTAACAGGACGAGCTGAATCCCAAATGAGAGACTGTTAGCTGAACTTCATGCACTTCATATAAGGGAGATTTCCGCTGCGAGCTGAATTTTTTTCTCCTGGAATCCATTAGCTCTCATCGTTAATTAGACGTTATAAATGACATGCTCATGTAACGGCAGAAGTGAGTGATTAGCGAAGGGGAAATCCGGCGCAGGATATCAGAACAATCTCAGCTTCACTAATAACATGTCATCAATCACGGGTCAGTTATCAGACAGAGAGAGAAAAAGAGGGATTTGCATCCGATCTGGAATACAAGGCGCGACATTCACTCACTAATTAACCCACCGTTTAATACGTTAAAAGTCTGACTGCAACAATAGAATCATTTGTTGGAATTCTGGACTCTGATTGGTCAGAGGGTGTTGATTAATTCTCTCTAACAGCAGCACTGACTGTAGTGCAGGTTTATGTTAATGCACTCGTTATGATTCGTTATCACGTCTATAGTAACAGCTCGTTCACCGGGGCGTGTACGATAAGTAATTGTTGATATGTGAGGAAACGTTTATGTAACATTTATGGAAGGAGTCTCCAGTTTAAAGCTGTAACATTCAGGACAGAGGAGTTTACACAGAAACGTGACAAACTGCAGGGTTTTTGTCTTGCGAGAAAAAAAAAGCAGAGGCTGGGAAAGGAAGGACTGTTTATAGCTGCTATACCATAAGTGAGGACAGGAACTAGCTTGTTTCATGAACCATTATGTGGAGTTATAAATGGATAAAAAATTATGATGTGGCATTCTTTAATAAAGAAAAAGTTGTAATTGTGGTTGAATTGCTGTGGCCTAAGAGGAATAAAACACTATGTGCTGTTCTTGGAAAATAATCAACTACAAGGCAGGAACAGTAACTTTGGCATGTTGCAGGTTTTGAGAGAGTGAAATAAGAGATAATTTTCTCAGAAGCTGAAACGTTCTCACACACGCAGCTCTGGAACATAACACACGACTCTTCTCTGTTCACTCAGTAAGCACACGCTGAGACAATTAACCTCGTCACAGGGACCATAAAACAGGTAAATACAAACCAACATGTAACACTCAGCTATAATTACGTGTAATTCATCACACTCGTCTCATGCACCCCTCCCCCTACCCCCCTACCCCACGGTGGGCTTTAATTAGCTGAGCATTAAATTAAAGCCTGTAGGTGCTCACTAACGGTTTTATCTCTGCATGCCATAATTACAACTCCTGTGTGTGTGTGAGAGAGAGAATGTAGGAATTGGTCCATTAGAGCTCTCAAAAATACACTGACATATGAGTCACTCTGGGCCACTCAACTCTGTGTGTGTGTGTGTGTGTGTCACTGGCTTTCTTACTTACATAATTAAAACATACACACACTTATGCATGCACGCACACACACACACACACACACACACACACACACACACACACACACACACATGACCATAATGACACTGTAATAAAGCTCAATTACAGCTGTGTTAGTGTGTGTGTAATTGCTAATTTAGCACAGCATGACTTGTGTGTGTGTGTGTGTGTGTGTTGCCTCACTTCACTTGTTTCAATGCTCCCTTGTCCACCACTTCCCCTACATTGAGGTACCTTGGCCATCATGGGTGTCATTTTATTTGGACAAAGTAGGAATAAAATGAGGCGGCACGGTGGTGTAGTGGTTAGCGCTGTCGCCTCACAGCAAGAAGGTCCTGGGTTCGAGCCCCGTGGCCGGCGAGGGCCTTTCTGTGCGGAGTTTGCATGTTCTCCCCGTGTCCGCGTGGGTTTCCTCCGGGTGCTCCGGTTTCCCCCACAGTCCAAAGACATGCAGGTTAGGTTAACTGGTGACTCTAAATTGAGCGTAGGTGTGAATGTGAGTGTGAATGGTTGTCTGTGTCTATGTGTCAGCCCTGTGATGACCTGGCGACTTGTCCAGGGTGAACCCCGCCTTTCGCCCGTAGTCAGCTGGGATAGGCTCCAGCTTGCCTGCGACCCTGTAGAAGGATAAAGCGGCTAGAGATAATGAGATGAGATGAGATGAGATGAGGAATAAAATGCTTCAAATTTCAAATCTCTTAATGTTGAATGAGCTGTGAGAGCACTGTTCCTAGGCAACTGTGCTGTTATTGTACTGAAAATGAAGCTAACATGTAGCTAGCACACAGTCTTTTATAGACAGTATAAAGGCACAGTGAGAGTACAAATGACACACAACCACCCAGAACATCAACATTTACCTCAGATATTTTGAAAAATTACTAAAACAAGATAGTTTATGGCTAAAATTAAGAATTAGCTAGCTAATATGTAGCTGTTAAGTTAGTTTTAGTCAGTTTAAGGACAAAGTGCAAGTGGAAACCTGACAGAACCATCCAGAACATCAACATTTACCTCAGATCTGTTGATAAAGTGTCATGGTCCTACCTGTGGGCTTCTCTCTTCAGGTAACATCTCCACTCAGCATTACCGGCCACGCCCGCACTCACTTCCTCTTATTATCTTTCAGTGACTGTCATTGGCTGTTGCCGATCACCTGCTTCCCCCCTGTGTGTATTTAAGCTGCAGTCCTCCCAAGCTTCTGTGTCAGATCGTCTGCAACTCTCAGCCTGATAACCTGCTCTGTGTTCCTACTACTCTGACTCCTGAAATTATCCTGTTCCGTCTGACTCTGTCTGCTCTCCAGCCCCGGTAACCTGATCTGCCTTCCGTTCTGTCGACTCTGCCTCTTGCCTGCCTCTCCTGTACCTTCGCCTGATCTCCAGCTCGCTTAGCCCTGCTGCTCGCCTGCCTCTCCATCTGCCTGGTCCTGCTCTCTAACTCCTGCCTGCTGAGGTACTGCTTGCTGGGAGACTGCCTAAAACCCAAGTACTGTCAGCCTACAGCCACACCTCTCTGACTACGCCTGATCCTGTCAGATCTCAGCTGCTAAGCAGGGTTGGGTCTGGCCAGTACTTGGATGGGAGACCTCAGACGTCACCACCAGCCATCCCTGCCTCTCAGTTCTCCTGCCACTGGACTTCACACACATTCTCCCAACTCCCTTTTCCCCTGTTATTAATAAACTGTGGTTTGAGCACATTTGATCTCCTCTCCTGTTTGGTCCCTGACAGAACGATCTGACCACCACATGGAGTCAGTGCCCGAACCCTCTGCCCTAGACCGGCTGCAGCACACTGAAGGGGATTACAGCCTTGATCCAGCTTGGGCAACAGCTCCAGCAACAACGACTGGACCAAGCACTCCAGCTGCTCACCGCCTTAGCACCCCCTGCTCCTCTGAGTCAACTACCGCAGCCCCTCTTTGCATCAGCCCCCATCATACCCGCCGCTGACGTTCCAGCTCCGGAAGGTGCTCCTGCTACACTCGATGCCCCGGAACCCAAGGTTGGCAGTCTGGAGCGTTTTGACGGTGATCCCTCCCAAGTCCGTGTTTTCCTGACCAGCTGCTGGTTGCTGTTCGACCTGCAGCCCAGAACCTTCGCGTCGGAGGCAGCGAAGGTGGCCTTCGTCATCACTCGTCTGACTGGCCATGCCTGCCTGTGGGGGACTGCAGAGTATGAACGCCGGACACCGGCGTGTGCCTCCTTCTCCCTGCTTGCAGCGGAGATGACCAAGGTCTTTGACCTGGGCTCGTCGTCAGTAGAGGCATCCGGAGGACTGATGAGTATTCGCCAAGGTGGACAAACAGTGGCTGACTACTCGGTCGATTTCCGGACCTTGGCCCGGCGCAGCAAGTGGAACATGCAGGCGCTGGTGGACGCTTTTCTGCACAGCCTGGCCGACTACATGAAGGACAATTTGGTCTTGTATGAACAACCATCGACACTCGATGAGGCCATTGCCCTGGCCGTCTGCATTGACCGCCGGGTCCGGACCCATCGACGAGAGAGGGCCCGCCAGAATCAGCCAGTCACCAGTGCACGGAGTAACCCAGCCCCTTCTACGTCTCCTGCTGCTTCTCCGCCGAGCCTTCTGGACCAGTCAGAGCCCATGGAGATCGGCCGTGCTTCCCTCAGCCCGGCTGAGCGCCAGCGTCGGATCACCTCCAATCTGTGCCTGTACTGTGGGGGTGACGGTCACCGTGCTGCCTCTTGCCCAGTAAAAGCGACGAGCTCACCGGACATAGGAGGGGCCCGGCTAGGCTCAATGACCAGCCAATCCTCCACCAGCCAGAAACCTATGCTCCAAGTCTGCCTTTGTCTGTTGGATTCCACCCACACCCTGGCCGCCCTGGTGGACTCTGGCGCCGAGGCTAACATCATGGACACTGAGCTTGTGCGCCAGTTGGGTCTGCAAAGCCATCACCTATCCTCTCCCATTCCAGCCAGGGCGCTGGATGGCCATCTCCTTGGCACCGTCACCCACCTCACTGCCCCTGTTCCGATGACTCTGTCAGGCAACCACCACGAAACCATCCAATTTCACCTGCTCCGTTCCCCCGGCCAACCTCTCATCCTGGGCTATCCATGGCTCCGCCAGCACAGTCCTCACTTCGACTGGGCCACTGGAGAGATAAGAGAATGGGGCAAGGACTGCCACCGGACCTGCTTACAAGCCGCCATCCTAAACACCTGTACTCCACCTGCCAGCTCTAACCCTAACCCTAACCCTAACCCCTCACCACCTTGACCAGCACCAAACAGCCCTTCACCTGGACTCCGGCCACCAACGAAGCCTTTGCCACCCTCAAGGCTCGGTTCACCACTGCTCCTGTCCTCCGGCTGCCTGACGAGGAGCGGCAATTCATCGTTGAGGTGGACGCCTCGGATGTGGGAGTCGGGGCAGTGCTTTCACAGAGGTCTGCGGATGACAACAAGCTCCACCCCTGTGCGTCCTTCTCCCGCCGGCTATCGCCGGCAGAACGCAATTACGACGTAGGCCATTGGGAACTGCTGGTGGTCAAGCTCGCCCTGGAGGAATGGTGCCACTGGCTGGAGGAGAGCGTAGTCCCATTCCTGGTCTGGACAGACCATAAGAATCTAGAATACATCCGCACCACCAAATGACTCAACCCCAGACAGGCCTGCTGGGCTCTCTTTTTCACCAGATTCAATTTCACCCTTTCGTACCGGCCTGGATCTCGCAACACCAAGTCTGACGCACTCTCCCGCCAGTTCCAGAAGGATGATGCCCCCTCCAAGGACTCGGCTCCCATCCTATCTGACCCCTGTATCGTTGCTGCTCTGACCTGGGACATCGAGGAACGAGTGCGGGAAGCCCTCCGTGACCAACCCAGCCCCAGCGCATGCCCCGCAAGTCACCTCTTCGTTCCTGAAGACCTGCGATCCCAGGTTATACAATGGGGACACGACTCCCATCTAGCCTGCCACCCTGGTTCCACTCGCACCTACCACCTGCTCACCCAACGGTTCTGGTGGCCTACTATGAGCAGGGATGTGTGAGACTTCGTCCAAGCCTGCCCTACCTGTAACCAAAATAAGTCCTCCAGCTGGCCCCCTGCCGGTTTGCTCCAGCCTCTGCCCGTGCCAATGCGACCCTGGTCCCACATTTCCCTGGATTTTGTTACGGGTCTACCCCCTTCTAACGGGATGACGGTCATACTCACCATCGTGGACCGCTTTAGCAAGATGGCACACTTTGTTCCCCTCCCTAAACTACCGTCAGCCAAGGAGACTGCCCAGATTGTCTTGCAACATGTCTTCCGCATCCATGGGCTGCCCAAGGACATCGTTTCGGACCGGGGGCCACAATTCGCCTCCTCTTTTTGGAAGGAGTTCTGTCACCTACTCGGGGCCACTGCCAGCCTCACCTCCGGATTCTGACCCCAGTCCAATGGCCAGTCGGAGCGGACTAACCAGGAGTTGGAGAAGGCACTTCAGTGCATGGTGTCACGCAACCGTAGGGCCTGGTGCGAGCACCTGCTGTGAGTGGAATACTCTCACAACTCCCTCACCAGCTCAGCCACCTGGCTGTCCCCATTCCACTGCATGTATGGCTACCAACCACCCCTGTTCCCCAGCCAGGAGGGAGAGGTCACCTGCCCGGCTGCCCTCACCTATGCACACTGATGCTGCCACACCTGGTCTCAAGCCCGCGCTGCACTCCTCAAGTCAGTCACCAGTTACTCTACTGGAGCCAACCGGCGGAGGACGCCTGCACCCACCTACCGGGTGGGCCAGAAGGTGTGGTTATCTGCCAAGGACCTGCCCCTCCAGGTGGAGTCTCATAAGCTAGCACCTCGGTTCGTCGGACCATTCCCCATCCTGAAGATAATCAGCCAGTCTGCTGTCTGGCTCCGACTGCCCAAGTCTATGGGAGTGCACCCCACCTTCCACGTCTCTAAGATCAAGCCAGTGCACGAGAGCCCGCTGGTCCCAGCTGCACCTTCTCCTCCTCCTCCTCGTCTCATCGATGGTGGCCCGGTCTACTCCGTCCGGCGGCTGCTGAAGTCATGGCGCAGGGGCAGGGGCCTCCAATACCTGGTAGATTGGGAGGGCTATGGTCCTGAGGAGAGGATGTGGGTCCCTGCTGGGAGGATCTTAGACCATACCCTCATCAGCACCTTTCACCGCCTGCATCCGGACCAGCCAGCCAACCGGAGGGGCCGACGAAAGGGGCCTTGTCGGAATGACGATGCGCCCACCGCTACTGTCCCTGAGTCCGATCCTGAACCAGATCCTGAGGCCTTGGACTCTGACCGGTCAGAGGAGTTCTGACCCTCCACCGGTATTCCCCCTCCTCCTGCCCGTCTTTGTGGATCTGTGGCTAGGGACTTCTGGAGCCGTCCCTTGAGGGGGGGGGGTTCTGTCATGGTCCTACCTGTGGGCTTCTCTCTTCAGGTAACATCTCCACTCAGCATTACCGGCCATGCCCGCACTCACTTCCTCTTATTATCTTTCAGTGACTGTCATTGGCTGTTGCCGATCACCTGCTTCCCCCCTGTGTGTATTTAAGCTGCAGTCCTCCCAAGCTTCTGTGTCAGATCGTCTGCAACTCTCAGCCTGATAACCTGCTCTGTGTTCCTACTACTCTGACTCCTGAAATTATCCTGTTCCGTCTGACTCTGTCTGCTCTCCAGCCCCGGTAACCTGATCTGCCTTCCGTTCTGTCGACTCTGCCTCTTGCCTGCCTCTCCTGTACCTTCGCCTGATCTCCAGCTCGCTTAGCCCTGCTGCTCACCTGCCTCTCCATCTGCCTGGTCCTGCTCTCTAATGCCTGCCTGCTGAGGTACTGCTTGCTGGGAGACTGCCTAAAACCCAAGTACTATCAGCCTACAGCCACACCTCTCTGACTACGCCTGATCCTGTCAGATCTCAGAAGCTAAGCAGTTGGGTCTGGTCAGTACTTGGATGGGAGACCTCAGACATCACCACCAGCCATCCCTGCCTCTCATTTCTCCTGCCACTGGACTTCACCCACACACATTCTCCCAACTCCCTTTTCCCCTGTTATTAATAAACTGTGGTTTGAGCACATTTGATCTCCTCTCCTGTTTGGACTCTGACATAAAGTACTAAAAAAAGGCAGTTTATGGCTAAAATTAAGAAGTAGCTCACTAATATGTAGCTGTTAAGTACATTATAGACAGTTTAAGGACAAAGTGATAGTGGAAACCTGACAGAACCATCTGGAACATCAACATTTACGTCAGATCTGTTGACAAAGTACTAAAAAAAGACAGTTTATGGCTAAAATTAAGAAGTAGCTTGCTAATATGTAGCTGTTAAGTTAATTTTAGTCAGTTTAAGGACAAAGTGAGAGGGGAAACCTGACAGAACCATCCGGAACAACAACACTTACCTCAGATCTGTTGATAAAGTACTAAAAAAAGACAGTTTATGGCTAAAATTAAGAAGTAGCTATCTAATATGTAGCTGTTAAGTTAGTTTTAGTCAGTTTGAGGACAAAGTGAGAGGGGAAACCTGACAGAACCATCCGGAACATCAACATTTACTTCAGATCTGTTGATAAAGTACTAAAAAAAGACAGTCTATGGCTAAAATTAAGAAGTCACTAGCTAATATGTAGCTGTTAGGTACATTATAGACAGTTTAAGGACAAAGTGTGAGTGGAAACCTGACAGAACCATCTGAAATATCAACATTTACCTTAGATGTGTTGGTCAATTACAAATCAAACACTTCATATGGCTGTAATTACAATTAGCATTGACTACTAACACAAATAATATGGTTCCACCCAACATCCATTTTAATAATGGCAGGGGCACCAATACATTAATCACTGTGAAAGTACAAATAATTTTGAGTGAAAGTCTTGGGTTAAAATGCAGCAAAAACAAAAGGATTCATATTTTTAGTGGTTCAATCTCAAATAGAGATGTAGGGCACTAAGTTGTGTGTACAGCACCATTACTCCCCATGTTGTAACAGTATATAGTGAATAGAAAGGCAGTTGGGGCTGAGCTGAACTTGAAGTGTTTGGATATTAAGAAACTTTAGAATTTTGTAGGACATTTACATACAAATATTACTGTGTGAATAAATAAGATTGAATGAAATATATAACATGCGAGGATCAAATTGTGATTCTGTCTCCATTGGATTTGACCAATCACTGATCAGAAGTGTTCAGCTCAGTATGTGATGTCACAAAACTAGTTTAACAATGTGAACCAATCACATCTGCTATACCAATTATTTGAGGATTGCAGCTGGTACCTGGAGAAACTAACCATAGAATTTTCATAGGCTGTCTAAGTTGCTAAATTAGCTAATGTCAGCAATGAAGAAATGTTTGTCCTGGTAGCATTAATAATCTGATTGGTTTGGATGTAAATCAAGGACCTGATACTGAAATCCCACTCATGTTGAGGTACATAATTTACCACATACTGTAGCTAAATTAACTAATGTTAATAATGGCAGTAGAACATGGGGGGGGGGGGGGGGGGGGGCGTTTCCAAATTTGCATATTCGTATATGTTCATAAAAATTCGACAGAATCAGTGAATAAATGTTCAGTAGCCCCACCCACATGTCCATTTGTTTCTATTGTTACTATCCCTTTTCCACCAAATCAGTTCCAGGGCTGGTTCAGGGCCAGTGCTGGTGCTGGTTCACAACTCGTTCAACTTGTGAGCCAGCTGAGAACCAGTTTGCTTTTCCATAGCTTGGGGTGCTAAGGGGAGCCACGTCATTACGTCGCTGTATACGTCTGTATACGTCAGTTACGTCGCTGTGTTTGCATAAACCTTGGCGCGAACATTGAAGCAACAACAACACGGAGAAGAAGCAGCAGCAACAACAACAACAATAATAATGGATGACTTCGCATTTGTACAGCTGCTGCTTCTCGTCGCTTAAAAATGTCGACCTTTTGCGGTCTTGCGATTGTTGTTGGTCTTAACAACTCCACCCCCCGCTGACGTAAGCGGTTCTTTCCTCTGGCCCAGCAAAGAGTTGGTGCTAGCCTGGAACCGGTTTTTCTGGCCCCAGAGCCAGTTCTTTGTTCAGTGGAAACAGAAAACCCGGTTCCAAACTAAGCACTGGCCCCGAACCAGCCCTGGAACTGCTTTGGTGGAAAAGGGGCAACTGTGAGGTAAAAAAGTGCTATAAGACACATTAACATCCACACACTCTTACAAAGAGAATCTCTCTCACACACACACACAGACACAGACACATTTTACCCTGGAGAAAGTAAATTCTCCTCAGCCAATCAGAGGTGACGATGTGAGAATGATTTCCTGTTATGATAATAAATGACTTATCAAAGCCACCCTGCTCATTAGAGTGTTCATCGGTTAGGAGTGTGACTCAGGGTCCTGGACCACCACGGTTACCACGGCAACGACAGAAAATGTCAATTAGAGCAGATATGCAGATAAGGACCTGAGTGTGGGTGCATGAGACGGAGAGGTAAAAGGATGAAGGACGGATTGTGTCTGGATGGATGACAGGAAACGTCTGGCATGTTTTATTGTGTTTCCTCCTCTTAAGGACACACACACACACACACACATATGGCCTCCACATAGATGCGTGCTGATATCACATCATGATAAGCATCAAACACTTTATTATAATTTACAATATTTTCATTTCTTAGATGCCAATTCCAATTTCAAAGAATTGGAATTCTGAGTCATCGTATTTTTCCATTTTTAAAAGATAGCCTTGCTTCTGTAGAAAACACGTCTGTGGGCGGGGCTACATATAAGCACATTTGGGGATGTCACTAAACAAGTTTCATGGCTCGGAACCAATCACATCTGATATGCAAATTGTTAGAGGATTCCTGATAGTACCTGGAAACGTCAGCCGAGAATATACATGCTAATCTTACTCACATTAGCGATGAAGAGAGTGTGGTTGCTATGGTAACATTGAAATATATTCTGACAGGTTTGGCTGAGAAAATGAGGATGTTAAAAAAAAAGGCCAAGATTCTGAAACCTGACTCCTGTTGAGTTAACTTGCTAGCAGCTAACCAGCTACCTAATGCTAACAATGTGTAGATAGTGGTTGTCATGGTAACATTATATTCTGACAGGTTTTGATGTAAATCAAGACTCTGGCACTGAAATTGCACTTGTGTTGAGCTAGTTCACTAGATAGCTAAATTAGTGTTAGTGATAGTAGGAGGAAATGGGCGTGTCCTAATTTGCATATTAATGCATATTCGTAGATATTTAGAGGTTTCTAGATCATTCTTATAACAACACTTTGTGGGTTAAACATCACAAATTATCACAAAAATTTTTGTACTACATTCCCAACCTCTACAGTCCCTATCGCTTTCAGTATAGGCGTGTGTGTGTGTGTGTGTGTGTGTCTGTGTGTGTGTGTGTGTAATGGATTTTTAATGTGCCATGCTGCCTTCACAATTAAAGGCTGAATTAGTTCATCTATGTGCACTTTATTAAAAATAAATGTGTTTTTGCACGAAGCTGCTTTTCAATTCTTGCTGTTAATTTGGATTTGCACACACACACACACACACACACACACACACACACACACACACACACACACACACACACACACACACACACACTATAACAGGTTTAGTTTCACTTTAAATGAGAACCTAAAGTGCGATATAGAGTCTGGCAGAATCCTGGTGTGTGTGTATTAAAAATTAGATGTGTGAAGGTGGGAATCAGTGCAGTAACACACACACACACACACACACACACACACACACACACACACACACACACACACACACACACAGGCCTGATGGTGAAATGTCGGAGGTGATGGAGGTAAGCTGTAGTTATTTCAGTCTCCCACAATGTAACTGTCTCTGCATATAGAAATTATATGCTCCTCTGTATGTGTGTGCCTTGTGAGGACAGCAAGATATTTTCTTTCTTTACAAAAATATATTATCATTATTATTAAAGTCCCTTTACAGCTATAATAACAAATGCAAAACATTACACATAAATTATGCAATAAGCAGTGTGTGTGTGTGTGTGTGTGTGTGTGTGTGTGTGTGTGTGTGTGTGTGTGTGTGAGAGAGCGCATTACTGTTATCACCCTGCAGTTGACTATTTTCCTCTTACACCACAGCAACTTACAAATAATTACAAATGTTATTAATTAAAGAACACATCATACATTTTATCCATTTAGAGTTATACTTAATGTTCATGAAACAAATTAGTTCCTGTTGTTACTTCTGTTATAGCAGTAATAAACACTCATTCCCTCACCAGTCTCTTTATTCTCTCTCTTAAAGGTAAAAAGGCAAAAAAAACCAGAAATGGAGAAACTGTAAAGAAGTGTAAACTCATCTGTTCTAAAGACATCCAAAAACATAAAGTTCCAGCTTCACCTTGGACTGTTACATAGCGCTGACACTGGAGACTCCTTCCAGAAACATTACACACACACACACATTTCTCCTGACAGAAAACTTCACCACATCAGCAATTACAGAGCGTCTGCTGGACACGACCCTGTGAATGAGCTGTTACTATAGAAATCATAATTATCAGAACAAGTGCATTAATATAAACCTGCACTGCTGTCAGAGCTGCTGTGAGAGAGAATTAATCAACACCTTCTGACCAATCAGAGTCCAGATCCAGAGAATGCATTGAAGATGCACTGAATGTCTCTTTTAAAGATTCTGTAATACTGACAGAAATGTACTCTGCATATATACATATGTGTGTGTGTGTGTGTGTGTGTGTGTGTGTGTGTGTGTGTGTGTGTGTGTGTGTGTGTGTGATGTCATTTCTATGCAAATCAGCTTGAAATGGACCAAAAAATGAGATAAACAGGGTGTCGGGTTCTAGTGACAAGAACGCCAAGAAGAGAGACAAAAATGGAAAAGAAAAAATGATGACAGAAGCGTTTGTGAAGATGAAAAGAAAAGAAGGAAATAAAAATGAGATTCAGGAGCGAGAGAGAGAGAGAGAGAGAGAGAGAGAGAGAGAGAGACTTTGAGCAGTGCAGTAAATAAATCATGCTGTCAGTGTGTGTGTGTGTGTGATGCAGGAGAGGGCACACAGAGGGTCAAGGACAGCAGAGAGAAAAACGCATTAGGGAAAGGACAGAGCATTAGAAAAAAACAAGTGAGAGAAAACCACACACTCATCCTTTCATTCTTTTCATCTTTTATTATAAAAAAAAACAATATCAGAGAGCAGCCCAGGGCTTAGGATTCTGAGAAATCATTTATTCACCCGACAGTAAAAAGAGGAAAACAAACAAACAAACAAACAAACAAACAAACAAACAAACAAACAAACAAACAAACAAACAAACACACCTCCTGAGAAATCATTCTTTCATTAATCCATTTATTTTTCTATTAATTTATTCATTCTTTTATCAGAGAAATGTTATGACTGACACAGTCAGAGGACTGGCTAGAGTCAATTAATGCATTCACTCATTCACTCACTCATTCATTCCTTCATTCATTCCATCAATAGCCATTTCTTTCTTTCTTTCTTTCTTTCTTTCTTTCTTTCTTTCTTTCTTTCTTTCTCTTTGTTTATTCACTGATGTGTTTCATCATTCATTCATTTACCGTTGCATTCACTTATCCAATAACAACCAAAAAGCCCCTCAAAAATTCCTCTTGGCAAATAATACACTCACTTATTTACTTGTTCATTCATTCACTCACCACTTCATTCATTCATTCATTCATTCATTCATTCATTCACTCATTTAACCAACAGAAAATCATAAATGTAGATTCTGCCCAATAAATCATTCACTCACAGAGTTATTGATTCACTCATTTTCCCATGCTTCATTCAGTCATTTACATAATCACCAATTGCTCATTCATTCATTCATTCATTCATTCATTCATTCATGCAACATGAAATCAGAAAAACAGAGACTGCCCCAGAAAATCATTCATTCACTCACCCCTTTATTTACTGATTGAGTCATCATTCACTCATGTATTCATTTTCATTCTTCATAGACTGCAGCTAAAGCGCTCTCTGAATCCATCCATCCATCATCCATAAACAGAAATTCCTTAAAATAAATCATTCATTCATTCATTCACTCACTCATCCATGCTCTCATTTATTCACTAATTGCTTCACCATTCATTCATTTATTCATTTTCACTCTTTTTTCATGTGTAAAACAAAATAATACTGTGAGAAACTAGCAATCCATGCATTCATTCAATAGAAAATGAGATGAAACCCTGAGGTTCCTGAAATATAATTCATTCATTTACTTACACATCTATTCGACATTGAGGTGAAGCAAAGAAAGCATCAGGAGAACATCCATCCATTATCTGTAGCCGCTTTATCCTGTTCTACAGGGTCGCAGGCGAGCTGGATCCTATCCCAGCTGACTACGGGCGAAAGGCGGGGTTCACCCTGGACAAGTCGCCAGGTCATCACAGGGCTGACACATAGACACAGACAACCATTCACACTCACATTCACACCTACGCTCAATTTAGAGTCACCAGTTAACCTAACCTGCATGTCTTTGGACTGTGGGGGAAACCGGAGCACCCGGAGGAAACCCACGCGGACACGGGGAGAACATGCAAATTCCACACAGAAAGGCCCTCGCCGGCCACGGGGCTCGAACCCGGACCTTCTTGCTGTGAGGCGACAGCGCTAACCACTACACCACCGTGCCGCTCATCAGGAGAACATTTTCTGGAGAAATCACTCACTTGACCCTGTTGCTAACCCATCTAACACACAAACAAATTAGCTGGTTCAGATCATTACATCACCATAATGTGATGCTAACTGGGACTCAAAGTTATGCTAATGGATAAACAATATGTTCATTAGATAAACGAGTAGAGCGGGTACATGCCCTCATCAACACAAAACAGCAGTGCTAATATTATCCGTGATTAATGAGAGTCATATCACAGAGACGAGATGAGCAGCGCTGAGGTGGAAATGAAGAATGGCTAATTAATGCCTCATTAGCACCATTCATTTATTTCATTCATTATTTCTGTTTATTTTGGAATTTACCTGTTGTCTAAATCAAAGCCCTTTTTTATTATCTCTACAACCTTTTATCATTAATTCTTTAATTTAATTCTAAAATGTCTTTGATTCATTAATCCCTAAGATTAGTTCACTCTGATTGCTTCTTAAGTCTATAATTTCTTGTGTGTTCCATGAATCCTAGAATTTCAAAAATAGCTTCTAATTCGAACGAGACCAAAATGTTCAGATGACGCTCAAGTTACTCAAAAACAGAAAAGTTATCTGGGTAAGAATTTCCTCGAAGTTTAAATGCAAGATAAAAAAAGAAATCACAGACCTTGCTGAGTTAAAGAACTCAAGCTGTTGAAACTTAACTCTGTTTCTCACAATAGCACAGTCCATGTTTGTGTGCTAGCGTGGGGTGATACTCAGTTTAATAACAATATAATTCCCGTTTTATACAATATTTCCTTTGTAATTTACTAAAACATCTATACTGAGGTAAATGTTGATGTTCCGGATGGTTCTGTCTCATTTTCACTCACTTTGTGTCTTTATACTTTCTATGAAACACTTAATAGCTATGTACAAGCTTGCTAAAGCATAATTTTAGCTATACAGTATCTTTGTTTCAGTAAACTGTCAAAATATCTGAGGTAAACGTTGATGTTCCAGATGGTTCTGTCTCATTTTCATTCAAATTGTGCCTTTATACTGTCTATAAAACACTTAATAGCTATGTACTAACTTGCTAATGGATAATTTTAGCCATACAGTATCTTTCTTTTAGTATTTTGTCAAAGTATCTGAGGTAAAAGTAGATGTTCTGGATAGTTCTGTCTCATTTCCACTCTCATTGTATCTTTATATTGTGTATGTATGAGACTTAAGAGCTGCATACTAGCTAGCTTTCTCTTTTTAGCCTCCATAATTAGCTAACTTATACTCTGTGTCCATTACTCCCAGTTGCCTAACAACAGTGTTCTCAAGAATTTAACCACTTTCATGGTGACTGTACTGGATGTTCAACGGAACTGTTCCACAAATTGTAGAATAAAAGACGTGACGTTGAACACATGCGTGTTGCAGACGTTTGCTGATTAGAGGCATCTGTGGATGCAGATGGTTAACGTACGCTGATATTACACATGAGCATGTGACATATGCTAGCAATGTGAAGTGTGTGTATGCTCATTTCAGTTCATTAAGCTCAGTGAATCAATGAATCAGCGAATCAGTGTGTGAGTAAAATGTGGTCAATAAAGAAATATTTAAATAATTAATTCATTTAGAAAGCCAGTGCTATAAATCTGTGTGTTCCCTCTACATCACTCACTGTGTTGCCTTGAGCATCTCTCTCTCTCTCTCTCTCTCTCTCTCTCTCACACACACACAAAGTTGGTTATATTTTTAGAAACAAAGAGAGAGAAGGACAGAGACAGATGAAGGTCTCACTCAATGTGTGTGTGTAATATTCATATATTTAGTAGCAGCAACATGCTCACTGCTAAGCAAAGTGATCAGCAACACAGTGAAGAGCTGAAACAGGTTTTCTGCTCACACACACACACACACACACACACACACACACACACACACACACACACACACACACACACCTTCTTAATTAATATCTGACTGTATCATGGCAACACACTCCCACATTTCTGTTTGTGAGTGCAGCGCTAATTATCACAGAGGAGCAGATGGAGCATAACTTTCACTCTGTAACACACACACACACACACACACACACACTCCCCTCATCACTTCACACAACTGCAAGATTGATGTGGTGGTGAGCTTGTTGCCATGGTGATACCTGAGAATAAAAGACCAGAGGAAACAGAGGGAAAAGAGCAAAACAGGGGAAGCAAGGATGACAGATGAATAGAAAAGAGGAAGAAAGAGGAAATAAAAGTGAAAAAAGGAAACAGAGGAGGAAGAGAGAAAAAGAAAGACATATTGTCAGCTAGTATCACTGCAGTTAGCTAGCGGTTACTATTTATTGGCTAACTAGTAATATTTCAATTAGCTAGCGGTTAACATTTGTTGGCTAACTAGCATCACCTCAGTTAACTAACAGTTAACATTTGGTGGCTAGCTAGTATCACATCAGTTAGCTAGCAGTTAAAGGACATGGGACATGAAACATAAATGCACGCTATATCAGTTTCTTTCCATTAAAAATATGAAATAATTGCATCAACAAATACAAAATTATCTATTAAATTCAGCAAAATTGTTATATTCGTGATGATTATATGGCATTTCTGCTCGAGCTCCGATATGCATATTTTACAACCGGAAGAGCCGCTGTCACGTGATCATACGTCACAAAAACTTTCGGGTACAGCACAAGCGGGTAGATGAATATGGAGAAGTGTGAATCGTGATGATGACGAATGCGACAAAATAGTTTTTGTGTCTTGGATGCCAAGAAAATTGTTTCGTTTTTAGAGTGTTTAACGTACATTGAACATCATGGTGTATTGCGACCTCCCAGTCAGTCAGACGCGCTGTTACTCCTGTTAGCAATGTAGCTAGGCTCAGCATGGCCAATGGTATTTTTTGGGGCTGTAGTTAGATGCGACCAAACTCTTCTGCGTTTTTCCTGTTTACATAGGTTTATATGACCAGTGACATGAAACAAAGTTCAGTTACACAAATTGAAAGGTGGCGATTTTCTATACTATGGAAAGTCCGCACTATAATGACAGGCGTACTAACACCTTCTGCGCGCTTCGGCAGCGCTTTGATACCTTCACTCGGAGTTGTACCATTATTTTTTAGACAGGGCAGACGGACCAGGGCATTCGCCCGCCTGGCCGTGCCCGACGAGGAGCGCTCTCGGACGGCTTGGGAGGCAGACGGCAGCCCCTCCTGGAAGTGTGGTTTTACCATGGGCCTCATGCGGTCAGGATTAGTATTATAATTTTGGGTGTATCAATTATTGATTATCATAATTCTGACTCGTTTCGCCATTTTGAATGTTTTCATGTCGGACTCTGGAAGCATTGTATCTCAATCAATCTCGAAAAATATCAGCAAAAAAAACCTAGCTTGCAACGGACTTTAGCTAGATCTATGATGAACTTTCAATGTATGATAGAAAAATAATACTTCTTTCAACAGATCATTAGCCTTTGAGCAGAATTGTTTTTAACTTACCAGGAAGTGTTATCGAGCCGACCGCTTTCAGTTTCATGGGGATTGAATGAACTCTCACTCTCAGAATCATCTGACCCGTCAGAGTAAAGACAAGATCCATGTTCATGTGAATTTCCAGCTATCGGTTCGAATTGATAGGGTCTAACTTCACATCTCTGTGAAACATCGGGAATATCACTGTCGATGGTGTCCATTTCGGTAACCTGTTTACATTAGATTCCCAAGCGCTGGCTCCTTGGAAAGTTTTTGTGACGTCACGGGTCACGTGACCGCTTAGCTAATTAACGAATCCTTGTTTTACGCTGATGTATAAAAAAGTTGAATAATGTGATGATTTTCACATTTTTGACGCCCTGCAGTGATTTAGATGGCATTTCTTATGTCCTTTATACATAATTATGCCCAGAAAAAAATCCATGTCCCATGTCCTTTAATGTTTGTTCGCTAACTAGCATCACCTTAGTTAGTCAGTGGTTAATGTTTGTTGGCTAACTAGTAATACTTCAGTTAGCTAGTGGTGAACATTTGTTGGTTAGCTAGCACCACCTTAGTTACCTAGCGGTTAACATTTGTCGGCTAACTAGCATCACTTCAGCTAGCTAGCAGTTAATTCCATTCAGCTTTATGGCCTTTTGCTTAAATTCGCATTTAATTAAAGGTGGGGGTTTTTCAGGATTTTATTAAAAAGTGTTTGTCTCTCAGAGACTCAATCCGGCTTCATCCTCAGGTGAGAATTATTATTCAGGAGTGTATTATTTAACACTGAGACTGATCATGTCTCTCTCTCTCTCTCTCTCTCACACACACACACACACACACACACACACACCGACGGCTGTGTGTGTGAGATAACGGTTTGTGCAGCGATAGCAGGATGGAGTAATGAATAATAAAGGAACCAAACTCATCAATCACTCTCTCTCTCTCTCTCTCTCTCTCTCACACACACACACAGATGGGTATGTTATATATAAGTGGATACAGAGATTGAAATGCTGATAGAATTAAAGCATCATTAATCACATCACCACCCACTTCTTCTCTCTGTCTGTCTGCCTCTCTCTCTCTCTCTCTGTCTCTCTCTCCCCCCTCTCTCTCTCTCTCTGTCTCTCTCTCTCTGTCTCTCTCTCCCCCTCTCTCTCTCTCTCTCTCTCTGTCTCTCTCTCCCCCCCTCTCTCTCTCTGTCTCTCTCTCCCTGTCTCTCTCCCTGTCTCTTTCTCCCCCCCTCTCTCTCTCTGTCTCTCTCTCCCTGTCTCTCTCTCCCCCCCTCTCTCTCTCTGTCTCTCTCTCCCTGTCTCTTTCTCCCCCCTCTCTCTCTCTGTCTCTCTCTCCCTGTCTCTCTCTCCCTGTCTCTCTCTCCCCCCCTCTCTCTCTCTGTCTCTCTCTCCCTGTCTCTCTCTCCCTGTCTCTTTCTCCCCCTCTCTCTCTCTCTCTCTCGGACACATTTTGCAGTTTGTTCTTTTTTTCTGGAATGATCAGTGATTCATAAATTTCTATTACATTTTGTTCTTATTATAATTTTAAAAAATGTCTTTGTGAAGAAATTCTTCCTCCCACTGATGCAAACTGACTTTATTTGGAATATCCAGTGTTGGGAATATTCTGGAATGTTCCTGGTCTCAGGACAGAGAGCAGCAGATAAACGTCAATTAGCAGATAAACAGCTATGTAATTACATTGAAGGTATAAAATTACCCATAATTCCCGGTGTGGTGTGACACTAGGGGCCCTGTGGGAGCGCGCGCTCACATTCACCGGCGTTCATTAATAAAGCATTACAACTCATTAATGACATCATCACACAGTAACGAGCCCAAAACACCTCGTTTACATGCTGACTACAGGATAACATCCCTCACCCCCATTCATTTCTGTTTATTCCTCTTTTCTATCCTCCTCTCCTTTGTTTGCGTTACTTTTCCTGACCTCCTTTTGTCTTCTTTCTTCCTCCCCACACTTTTCTCTCCTCTTTTTGTCTCATAATATTCCTCCCATCTCTCCCATTTCTCCTCCTCCATTTCCCTCTTCTCTTCTCTCCTGTATTTTCATTGCTTTTCTTTCCACCCCTGTTCTTTTCTTTCATCCTTTTCTCTTTCTTGCTTTCTCTCTTTTCCTTCATTTCTCTTGCTCTCCCTTTCTCCCTTCTCTTTTCTTCTCCTTTATGCTCCTCTCCTCCTTCTTTCCTCTCATCTTCTCTTCTCTTTCTTACATCTCTTTCATTTTTCTCTCCTTATTTATTTTATTTAATTTTTTTTTGTTTCATCACCTGTGACATTTCTTTTCTATTCTTTCTTATTTTCTTCATCTTTTCCACCTCTCTCTCTCTCTCTCTCTCTCTCTCTCTGGTGTGAGCTTTATTCAGGATTGAGACAGAATTGCTTTGCGGTTTACAGATTCTCAGCTTTCCTTTCCTTTTCCCCCTCTCTTTGTCGTCCCTCCCCTCTCCCTCATTCTCCCCCACCTCTCTCCATCTCTCTCTCTCTCCCTCTTCCCCCTCCCTCTTTTTCTCATTTTCACGAGACGGCACATGACATTGATTTCCATCAGGGTTTGAAAATAACCTCGCCAGAGCCCAGGCGACCCACCCACACCCACCCACCCACCCACACACACACACACACACACACACACACACACACATTATTTATTTATTTATGTATTTTTGCATATCAGGGAGTTTTGCCTCAGTGAGCACGTGCCGGGAATAAACGCAGGACGGCAGATGACAGATGTGTTCAGGTGGGGTGGAATGCAGGCGTGTGTGTGTGTGTGTGTGTGAGAGAGAGATGGATGATGGAGTGATGGGGCGTCTCTCTGATGCACCAACCAATTAAATTCAGCGTGCAGCAGCTCCTCACTTCCTTCACACTTCAGTAATAAAACATCCAATTTGGGCACTTGAATAACTCACTGCTACAGAACATGGGGACGGAGACAGAGATGGAGGACACAGAGACAAGCAGAAGCAGGGAATGAGTCCTGGAGCAGATATACAGACAGATACAGGGACAGAGAGAGGCAGTAGAGGGACAAACCAAGGACAAGGACCAAGATGAGAAGAAAGAAAGGGCCTGAAACAGGAATTAAGGAAGAGACAGAAGGAAAGGAAGATATGAAGAATGACACAAGGACAGAGTCAGGGAGAAATACAAGAGACTGAGACAGGAACATGTACTCATAGACTTATAGCCTCCATTACAGAGACAGGGACAGAAATGTGACAAAAACAAAGAGACAAATTCAGGAGATCAGGACACACCCAGAGGACTACTGAATCACTTTAGGGTCAAAATCTGATCCTGATTCATATAAACAAACTCAAAACATTTTCTATTTACTGAGACAGAAAACAAGGACACCTGTATGAGACAAGAGCACAGGAGACGGTCTTTTCTTTTGGACCAAAATTGAAAAAAGAAACAAAAAGAAAAGGTTGAATATTTTAACCATTTTCAGCCGAATTGTTTCAGTGACATCTAACAAACGTACTGAAGTGATGTCGAATACACAAGTGTCTAATGTTCGCTATCACA
The DNA here is from genome assembly GCF_027579695.1 of Neoarius graeffei. NCBI lineage: Eukaryota > Metazoa > Chordata > Actinopteri > Siluriformes > Ariidae > Neoarius > Neoarius graeffei. The sequence goes on along the minus strand of NC_083572.1, from coordinate 1,641,599 downwards.
CACTGATAGATCTTATTTCATCTTACTGGAAATGAGACAGACACAAGGACAGAGACAAGGACAGCAAGACAGAGAGAGGGAAAAGAGGAAGAGGTTAGGACTAGCTCAAAAACAAAGGATGAAAAAGTGATTAAGACAGGAGTAAAGAAAGATGAAGGGATAGAGATGTGGAGACAGGAGCACACAAAAGGACAGAGAAAGACAGGGGCAGGTCTGAGGATCAAGAAAGGGAACAAAGGGGCAAAAATGAGAACAAACCTAGAAGAAGGGATGAGATAAAGGACAGTGTGAGGGAAAGAGTGTGAGACTGATTTGGGGATGGAGACATGGACAGAGAAGGCACAGGGCAGAACTGGGGACAGACATTGGGACGAATGAAAGGGACAGATTCAGGAGGAGAAATGAGGATAGACCCTGAGGAAGAGGGAAAAGAGAAGTGCTATGTTTAAAATATCTTATTTTTATCTTGTATTCAGATTTGTAAATAATATCAGTGGGAAAAAATGGCACCTTTAACACGTCACTTCATTCTCATTATGAACTTCTAAACCCTGAAACATTTCTAGATCAGATCTGTGTCCTGTTAGACATCATCATCATCATCCCAGTCACGAGGTTTTTCCCGCTCGGACCCTCTGTTGTTCTCCCCGGTGTGTGCGAGCTTGTGACCGCCTCTGACGGGAAAGGGCACATTTACATAGTGAGATGAAAATCTGATCATATAAATGTAAATAAGGTGGAATTTCAGCCTTCCAGCTGATACACACACACACACACACACACACACACACAAGGATGATGGAGAGAGACACGGACAGAGGGAATAAGATGGAGTGGGAGCTGGAATCATTTTTAATCTCAACGTCGCTGTGCTACACAATAATACACTAGTGATGGATGGAGGAGGAAGAAAGAAAGATAGAGGTGACAGGAGACAAATGAAGAGATGGAGTGACAGACAAATGGAGAGACTGAAAAAATGTGTATTAACACACATGGCCACTAGGGGGCAGAAGCAGAAAGGCTGAAAATAACGATAAAAAAATCAGTTTTAAAACAGAAATAAAATAATAAATAAATAAAATCTGACAAAAGTAATATAATAAAAAATAGGCAGTGTGTGTGGGTGCGTATAAAGATAACAAATAAAACAATAAAAAGATGGGAAAGGATTTTTGGAACAAAACGTGATGTAGGTCGTGTGAGTTTTTCCATCACTGTCCAAACACACAACAGCACTCTTTATTCACTACCTAGTGCACTATTATTAGGACCTTTTCCATTTAGTATTCTAAAAGCGTTGTGTAGAACATCCAATGCACTCATTAATCCAAAATGTGGTGAAAATCAGAGTCGAAATGATGCTAACTTTGTAGATTGTAGGGGATAAGGAACAGGAATAGGGAATAAGGAGTAGGGAATAGGAAGTTAGGAACAGGGAGTAGGGAATATGGAGTAGAGAATATGGAGTACAGAAGAGGGAGTAGGGAATAGGGAGTAGAGAAGAGGGAGTAGGGAATATGGAGTAGAAAATAGGGAGTAGAGAACAGGGAGTAGGGAATAGGGAGGAGAGAAGAGGGAGTAGGGAATATGGAGTAGAGAGAGTAGGGAATATGGAGCAGAGAAGAGGGAGTAGGGAATATGGAGTAGAGAAGAGGGAGTAGGGAATAGGGAGTAGAAAAGAGAGAGTAGGGAATAGGGAGTAGAAAAGAGAGAGTAGGGTGTAGGGAATATGGAGTAGAGCAGAGGGAATAGGGAGAAGGGAATATGGAGTAGAGAAGAGGGAGTAGGGAATATGGAGTAGAGAGAGTAGGGAATAGGGAGTAGAGAAGAGGGAGTAGGGAATATGGAGTAGGGAATATGGAGCAGAGAAGAGGGAGTAGGGAATATGAAGCAGAGAAGAGGGAGTAGGGAATATGAAGTAGAGAAGAGGGAGTAGGGAATATGGAGTAGAGAAGAGGGAGTAGGGAATATGGAGTAGAGAGAGTAGGGAATATGGAGCAGAGAAGAGGGAGTAGGGAATATGGAGTAGAGAAGAGGGAGTAGGGAATAGGGAGTAGAAAAGAGAGAGTAGGGTGTAGGGAATATGGAGTAGAGCAGAGGGAATAGGGAGAAGGGAATATGGAGTAGAGAAGAGGGAGTAGGGAATATGGAGTAGAGAGAGTAGGGAATAGGGAGTAGAGAAGAGGGAGTAGGGAATATGGAGTAGGGAATATGGAGCAGAGAAGAGGGAGTAGGGAATATGAAGCAGAGAAGAGGGAGTAGGGAATATGAAGTAGAGAAGAGGGAGTAGGGAATATGGAGTAGAGAAGAGGGAGTAGGGAATATGGAGTAGAGAAGAGGGAGTAGGGAATATGGAGTAGAGAAGAGGGAGTAGGGGATATGGAGTAGAGAAGAGGGAGTAGGGAATATGGAGTAGGAAGAGGGAGTAGGGAATAGGGAGTAGAGAAGAGGGAGTAGGGAATATGGAGTAGGAAGAGGGAGTAGGGAATATGGAGTAGAGAAGAGGGAGTAGGGAATATGGAGTAGAGAAGAGGGAGTAGGGAATATGAAGTAGAGAAGAGGGAGTAGGGAATATGAAGTAGAGAAGAGGGAGTAGGGAATAGGGAGTAGGAAGAGGGAGTAGGGAATAGGGAGTAGAGAAGAGGGAGTAGGGAATATGGAGTAGGAAGAGGGAGTAGGGAATATGGAGTAGAGAAGAGGGAGTAGGGAATATGGAGTAGAGAAGAGGGAGTAGGGAATATGAAGTAGAGAAGAGGGAGTAGGGAATATGAAGTAGAGAAGAGGGAGTAGGGAATAGGGAGTAGGGAATAGGGAGTAGGAAGAGGGAGTAGGGAATATGGAGTAGGGAATATGGAGTAGGGAAGAGGGAGTAGGGAATATGGAGTAGAGAAGAGGGAGTAGGGAATATGGAATAGAGAAGATGGAGTAGGGAATATGGAGTAGAGAAGAGGGAGTAGGGAATATGGAGTAGAGAAGAGGGAGTAGGGAATATGGAGTAGGAAGAGGGAGTAGGGAATATGGAGTAGAGAAGAGGGAGTAGGGAAGAGGGAGTAGGGAATATGGAGTAGAGAAGAGGGAGTAGGGAATATGGAGTAGGAAGAGGGAGTAGGGAAGAGGGAGTAGGGAATATGGAGTATGAAGAGGGAGTATGAAGAGGGAGTAGGGAAGAGGGAGTAGGGAATATGGAGTATGAAGAGGGAGTAGGGAAGAGGGAGTAGGGAATATGGAGTAGAGAAGAGGGAGTAGGGAATATGGAGTATGAAGAGGGAGTAGGGAAGAGGGAGTAGGGAATATGGAGTAGAGAAGAGGGAGTAGGGAATATGGAGTATGAAGAGGGAGTAGGGAAGAGGGAGTAGGGAATATGGAGTAGAGAAGAGGGAGTAGGGAATATGGAATAGGAAGAGGGAGTAGGGAAGAGGGAGTAGGGAATATGGAATAGAGAAGATGGAGTAGGGAATATGGAGTGGAGAAGAGGGAGTAGGGAATATGGAGTAGAGAAGAGGGAGTAGGGAATAGAGAAGAGGGAGTAGGGAGAGGGAGTAGGGAATAGAGAAGAGGGAGTAGGGAATATGGAGTAGAGAAGAGGGAGTAGGGAATATGGAGTAGAGAAGAGGGAGTAGGGAATATGGAGTAGGAAGAGGGAGTAGGGAATATGGAGTAGAGAAGAGGGAGTAGGGAAGAGGGAGTAGGGAAGAGGGAGTAGAGAAGAGGGAGTAGGGAATATGGAGTAGAGAAGAGGGAGTAGGGAAGAGGGAGTAGGGAATATGGAGTAGAGAAGAGGGAGTAGGGAAGAGGGAGTAGGGAAGAGGGAGTAGAGAAGAGGGAGTAGGGAATATGGAGTAGGAAGAGGGAGTAGGGAAGAGGGAGTAGGGAATATGGAGTATGAAGAGGGAGTAGGGAAGAGGGAGTAGGGAATATGGAGTATGAAGAGGGAGTAGGGAATATGGAGTAGAGAAGAGGGAGTAGGGAATATGGAGTATGAAGAGGGAGTAGGGAATATGGAGTAGAGAAGAGGGAGTAGGGAATATGGAGTATGAAGAGGGAGTAGGGAATATGGAGTATGAAGAGGGAGTAGGGAAGAGGGAGTAGGGAATATGGAGTAGAGAAGAGGGAGTAGGGAATATGGAGTATGAAGAGGGAGTAGGGAATATGGAATAGGAAGAGGGAGTAGGGAAGAGGGAGTAGGACATTGCTGACGTGTTTTTGTCCTTCGGTTGGACAGAAACCTTTCGCCTGTGGTTCTGAGTGAATCAGTCACACGCCGCCGGAGACAAGCAGCAGATTTCCCTCCGTCTCTCTCCATCTCTCCATCTCATTCAATTTGACTGTTAATCAAGAGCAATGTCGCTCATTTGCATGTGGGTGGGGCTATATCAAGGCCACACCTCCCTAACTGAGTGTTTGGCAGTGAGCCAAAGGACCGGAGTTTATAGAGACAACTCCACACGTGAACAGACGGACATCAGAACCCCAGATCAGCAGCCAGTGCGCGTGTGTAGTGTGATATTTCCGCAAAATAACAAATCACGACTTTTACACGCACAAAATATTCCATTTTCTGCCTTTATTCCAAAAAGACACACGTGTGTAGTGTGATATTTCCGCAAAATAACAATAAATCCTTACTAAACTGTTTACACGGCAAATGAAAAATGAACATTCATCTAATATTCCCGTTTACACGCAGCTCTGTGTTTATTCTGACGAACATAAAGCGCACAGAGCTGACCGGAAACAGGCGCGCGGCCGTGTGTCGCAAACCGCCGTAAAAGCCTCCAACTGAGCCGTAAACCGGGATGAGTCAGCGCGTCGCACATGTTAATCAGAAAACGTTCAGTTCAGAATCCAGACGGAGGCACCGTTTACAGGATCTGTAGGGAACAGTAGTGTGCATGTAAACGTACTGAATGATTTTGTTCCAGGATAATTATTTACTCTCTATTCAAATGAGCTGAATAACCAGCGCTGAGTCGCACCGATCTGGAGGTCGAGCTCAAAACTGAGGCTTTATTGTAAGAGGGTGTGCAGTGACTTCCGGAAGTAAAGCTGGAATAACCGGAAGTTTATTTCCAACATGACCGAAAGGCGGAAGTAATAAAGAGGAACTGATCAGCGCGAGAGTGAGCAAGAACAGGTGTGGAGGATTGCCAGTGGGCGGGGCTAATACACTTTTTAATTTAATAATAATTCTGTTTACAGTTAATTTCTTTAACAACAATTACTGCGTCATGCTGTTTGTCATAAAATGTTTCCTCGTGGCTTTTTTCTGCCTCATTTCATTTGTTTCCAGAATTATTTTTGCTGTTGAATAAAAGTCTTTTGCTGTCACTGTTGGAGTTGAAGAAACTGGTCACAAAGTGCAGGAATGAATTTAAATAAAATATTAAGTTCACGCCATCATTTCATTCAAATTGCTAACATATATCATTAATACTAAATAGATACAGATAAAATTTTAACCATCCGGTTTACATTATTTACATAAAACTAGTTAAAGCTTATAGTTTGTGTGTTAGTTATGTTCTTCTAAAAAAAGAAGTTCAGGCCACCTTCTGGTGTATTACCGAACTTGTTTACGTTAATCTTAAATTGGGTCTTTTTCTTTAATTTGTAGTTTATCAGGTGTGTAGAAGATTATTATTATTAATGTATACAGTTTCATTCAGGATTCAAAAGATGTTTATTTGGCTTACATCAATGCACGCGCTGAAAAACATGCCTCCCAAACAACACAAACAGGTTAAAACAAAGTTAAAATATTTAAAGATGACGTGTGAAGCGAACAGGAAACATGCTAACCGCTAAAAACGTGCATAAACTTCAGCTAGCACGCTAAGGATAACACAGCTAGCATGATGCCAGGAGTCTTCTCTTAGTTTTAGCTTTATACACATATTTAAAAAAAAAAATCATGATTTATTGAAGGTTTCAGTTCATGTGTGTTGTGGAACTATCATGCGAGACAATGCTAACATGGACAGAAATGAATGAATGCTAATGGAAAACAGTTTCCGTGGCAGCTGGTTCCTGCTAACTTCCTTAGCTCTTTAAAGAAAATTACATCATGATGTCCTTATGCTAGCATTAACTAGCTAACGCACACACACACACTGAAATGACACATTTTAAATCCACTAACGAGCCTATACCTAGCTGGCTAACTTAACTAATCACATTTGGTGTTTTGGTTGATTCGCGTTAACTTGGCGATCGTAAACTTCCTAACTAACAGTGAGCGTTAACTCACTCAGCTATGACTAGCTAGATAAACTATTCAATAATAAAACACTTCTATTAAAAGTTTGTTGAGATAAATTATACGTAATGATGTAATAATTATGTTTCATGTTTATATACATAAATATAATTTGTACAAAGCTAATTCATTTTAGTTAGCATACTAAAGAAGGTAAATTAACTAGCACGTGAGCGAGGTAGCAAATATTTGTTTCAGTTTTCCGATTGCTGCTGTTATTGAAGTAAGATTTAAAATGACCGAGAGTTGGTTAATCAGGGTGTGTTAGCATTAGCAAGCTAATGTTAGCTTTGTTGCATCATAATGTAATTTTACAATGTTTTAAAATCACCCCAGGTTCAAGATTTAGATCTGAGGGGGAAACAACTGAAAAACTTTTAGTCAGCAAGCATAAATGCTAAACACACACACACACACACACAATTCATTTCACATCGCAGACATGTATTAGCATTTCTACAGTCCACACGTTGGATCTGGAGGAATGGATTGATGGATGGATGGAGAGAGCAGACGGACGTCTACATCTCGTGTGAGAGCAGGCCGTTGGCCTCTCCGCCGGAGTGTGTGGCGAGTGTATTGCTCTCGTTGAGTCGGCGGACGCGATACACCTCATAGTGAATACTGCTGGTGATGTCCTTCAGATTCTGCATGTGTGTCCTGACACAGAGCATTTATTTATTAGTTATTTATTTGTTCGTCCATTATTCTTATTGGCTATCTCTGGTTGAGGCTCACCTGATGAGCAAATCCCGCAGATACGCAAACTCACAGTGTGCTACGTTCTCCACTGTAACACAAAACACACACAATCTGATCATCATTTCCTCTTAATTATATTTTGTCTTTCTCTCTTTCTTTTCTGTCCCTGATTCTGTCAAAGGATTTCTACTTCTCCCTCTCTTATTTTATTGTCTATCACTTATCTTCCTCCCCGTCCCTATGTACGCATACATAAAACAAACACATGTAAATAAATGTGATAAATGCTTAAAGGAGATACACAGAACCTTTATTTTTAAATAAAGGTGAGTGGATAGTATCTCCATCCTTGACTCTCGTATGCTGCATAAATGGGAAGTAAAAAAAAAAAAATTTATATTATATATATATATATATATATATATATATATATATATATATATATATATACACACATACATACATACATACACAACCCCAATTCCAAAAAAGTTGGGACAAAGTACAAAGTGTAAATAAAAATGGAATGCAATAATTTACAAATCTCAGAAACTGATATTGTATTCACAATAGAACATAGACAACATATCAAATGTCGAAAGTGAGACATTTTGAAATTTCATGACAGCAACAGATCTCAAAAAAGTTGGGACAGGGGCCATAAGAGGCTGGAAAAATTAAAAGGTACAAAAAAGGAACAGCTGGAGGACCAAATTGCAACTCATTAGGTCAATTGGCAATAGGTCATTAACATGACTGGGTATAAAAAGAGCATCTTGGAGTGGCAGCGGCTCTCAGAAGTAAAGATGGGAAGAGGATCACCAATCCCCCTAATTCTGCGCCAACAAATAGTGGAGCAATATCAGAAAGGAGTTCGACAGTGTAAAATTGCAAAAAGAGTTTGAACATATCATCATCTACAGTGCATAATATCATCAAAAGATTCAGAGAATCTGGAAGAATCTCTGTGCGTAAGGGTCAAGGCCGGAAAACCATACTGGGTGCCCGTGATCTTCGGGCCCTTAGACGGCACTGCATCACATACAGGCATGCTTCTGTATTGGAAAATCACAAAATGGGCTCAGGAATATTTCCAGAGAACATTATCTGTGAACACAATTCACCGTGCCATCCGCCGTTGCCAGCTAAAACTCTATAGTTCAAAGAAGAAGCCGTATCTAAACATGATCCAGAAGCGCAGACGTCTTCTCTGGGCCAAGGCTCATTTAAAATGGACTGTGGCAAAGTGGAAAACTGTTCTGTGGTCAGACGAATCAAAATTTGAAGTTCTTTATGGAAATCAGGGACGCCGTGTCATTCGGACTAAAGAGGAGAAGGACGACCCAAGTTGTTATCAGCGCTCAGTTCAGAAGCCTGCATCTCTGATGGTATGGGGTTGCATTAGTGCGTGTGGCATGGGCAGCTTACACATCTGGAAAGACACCATCAATGCTGAAAGGTATATCCAGGTTCTAGAGCAACATATACTCCCATCCAGACGACGTCTCTTTCAGGGAAGACCTTGCATTTTCCAACATGACAATGCCAAACCACATACTGCATCAATTACAGCATCATGGCTGTGTAGAAGAAGGGTCCGGGTACTGAACTGGCCAGCCTGCAGTCCAGATCTTTCACCCATAGAAAACATTTGGCGCACCATAAAACGGAAGATACGACAAAAAAGACCTAAGACAGTTGAGCAACTAGAATCCTACATTAGACAAGAATGGGTTAACATTCCTATCCCTAAACTTGAGCAACTTGTCTCCTCAGTCCCCAGACGTTTACAGACTCTTGTAAAGAGAAAAGGGGATGTCTCACAGTGGGAAACATGGCCTTGTCCCAACTTTTGAGATGTGTTGTTGTCATGAAATTTAAAAATCACCTAATTTTTCTCTTTAAATGATACATTTTATCAGTTTAAACATTTGATATGTCATTTATGTTCTATTCTGAATTAAATATGGAATTTTGAAACTTCCACATCATTGCATTCCGTTTTTATTTACAATTTGTACTTTGTCCCAACTTTTTTGGAATCGGGGTTGTATTATTTGAGAGTTAAAATCGACTGCAAAGTTGTGATTGGCGCTGCCCCGCTGAGCCAGCCAGCCCTGAGTGCGTGACATCACAGCGGGAACCGGTTTTAAGGCCGAGGCCTTTTACAGTTATAGACCAAAGTCATATAAATAAAAATTTATGGTGAAAGTAAGAAATAGCGTTACCGACTTGCTCAACTAAGACTGATTTGACTTCACTGATTGTGGGTTGACTCTCATTAAAACAGGATGGGTGTTATAACTTGTGCAACATACACATACATGCATGCATTTTCACTGATAAAACGTAAAAGGCTCATTAAATAATCAGATGAACTGAGACAATCACATTCTGAAGCAAATTAAATAATCTTATACCGCTAACTTAAACACACAATACAAGTTACATGGATTAATCTAAATGCAGGTAAACGAGTGTTGTTGTTTTGTATCCAAATGAGAGTTGCAGCTTCTGTGTCTGTGTTCTCGCTTCTTGAAGGCTGAGCTTGTGTCCGATTGTTTTGAAACAATCTGACTTTCAGTTCTCCGTTCATTCGCTTCTTCCACATAAGGGTGAGATACTGCTGCTGAGGCGAGCATATCTAGCGGAGAAATCAGACGGCTGCTCCACTCATTCTCCATTTTCTCCATACTGAGTACTCCGCCATTACTGTTCAACTCAGGCAATTACTAAAACCCGGGACGGGACGTCACCTGCTTCAGCAACAACCGCGGGGAGGTCACTGCCCAAGCAATACGTCACATCCCATTCTGTCACGGGTTTCAGCAACAACCCTCAGCTCACACTCTGGAAGAACTGGTGCAACTGAACTTACTTTCCTTTTCTTGTAGTTTTATTTTTCTTTAATTGTTGGTACTGCACCCTCTTTCAGTACGGGCTTATAGCCAACGCTCCTCAACAGATCAGAGGTCTCGTACGAGTCTTCAGTAAAATGTGCAGAGCAGAAGAGAGACCACTTCGTAGGCGCCCAATGTGCCCGTGAACTTCTCGCAAAACGCATCTAAATCTTTGCAGTTTGAACATTCTTGGGCCATGAATGCAACGTAAATCCACCTTCTGTTGTGTTGCTGCACCGGCCAGCAACACATCTACGTGGCATGGCGATAAATTAGCTCAAAATGGAGGATCGGAGTTGCAGTCAGCTCTGTGTTTTAGTATAGCGGAAATGGCAACAAGACCGATAGCCTTCCTGCTGTGACGTCACAGATGTCAAGGTCATTCACTCAGACCGCTACCAATATGAATCATTTTAATCATAAAAATTACTATATTAGATTTATTGTTAACTCTTTAAACCATTCCTGTGCCATTCTTGAGGTCTCAAGGCATTTATAAACAAAAAAGTGAGGCCATGGCTCTGCGTATCTGCTTAAAGCAGGGTCATTGTTGGTGCAATTCCTCTGTGTTCCTCCAGGTGGCAGTGCAACATGCAGCTGCATCGTTCATTTGTTTAAAAAAAAAAATCCATCCATCCCAATAACATTAACTAGTCACATGATCACATCTTTATCCAGTGAAAGTTCAGGCTGTGGTTCTGAGCTTGACAAGGTAAAACTGTACTTAGAGTTTAATGTTTTCTTTGTGTGTGTTTACCTTCTACTGTGCCCCATCGTGTTTTCCTACCCAGCAGTCTCTTCCCATTCACCTGGTACTCCTGATCACTGCCTACCACAGCAAAGGGGATCATGTCCTACACACACACACACACACACACACACACAGATTCAGTGGCTGATACAGTGGTGCTTAATGTGGTTTTGGTATCAAAGTCTAAATACTGGTATTGTAACAACACTCGTAAATTAATGTTCCACCTGTATGCCACCACATACAAAACTACCTGCCCCCCATTTGACCTTGTCTGTAATGCTCCATTATCCCTTTGCCACCCCATATAAACCCCTCTGTCACCCCGTTTAAAACCCCTTTGCCACCCCATAAAAAACCTCATCGCCTCCCCATATAAAACCCCTTTGCCACCCCATATAACCCCCAACTGTCACCCCATATAAACCCCTTTGCCACTCCATATAAACTCTTTTGCCACCCCACATATACCATCTTTGCCACCCCATATAAAACCCCATCACCACCCCAGAGCTCACTCTGATCTTCTGGTTGATAATTCTGTCCTCTGCGTCCTCATCAAACTCCGTCTGAGGATAAACCTCAATCTCATTGGCTCGCAGATCCTCTCTGATCTGCGTGCGCGCACACACACACACACACACACACACACACACACACACACACACACACACACACATTCAGAGGAAGCAGGGAAAGATGATAAATAACTTCCTGTTTCAGGATTTACCCAACAGGAAGAAACACCTGTTCCAATGCGTGTTAAACCAACTGAAACTATGTCGTGTGTGTGAGAATTCCACCTTCTTTTTAAAGAAGTCTCTCTCTTCCAGCGTTAGCGTGTCAGCTTTAGCGATCACCGGAACGATGTTCACCACTTTACTCAGGTGCCTCATGAACTCAATATCGATTGGCCGCAAACTGGAACAAACGCAGAAGCACGCGCGCGCGCGCACACACACACACACACACACACACACACACACACACACGACCCTTTTGTTACTGTTTACACTATAATAAATGTGCATGTGTGTAAAATTAGAAAAATGTGCCAAAATTAAAACGTGATTATCAACAACATTATGAACGCATTAGAAACTCTGAAGTTAGAACCAGATACACAAAAGTAAAATGTGTTTGTGTGTTTACTGAAAATACTCTAATACTTGTTTACATTTTTCTATCAATTTCTAAAATGAGTCCGATTCATTTGTTCTGCATGTGTGGGCTGAGAAATCTCTCAAAGCACAGACAAAAAGCACAGACTCTGCCCATAAATAGTTCCTGGTCCATGAACAAGGACTGACACTGAAGCAAGAACTAAAAAAGGTTCCTGAAATTATGGCACGGTTCCTGTTGTCTGTATTAAGAACGCATGCATAATCTGTGGATCTAGCCCCAGGTACGTCTGGGAAACAATTCATTTCATTAGCCTATAGTGTGTGTGTGTGTGTGTGTGTGTGTACGTACCAGTGTCCTGTCGGTGGGATGAAGTAAATGCAGCAGTGCACACGTGTGTCTGGAATTTTCTTCTTCCTACTGATGTTGACCTCCTCCTGCAGAAACGCTTCGTACTGCTCGTTAATGAACTTCATGATTGGCATCCAGCTACAGAGCGAGCACACATGCACGCGCGCACACACACACACAGATTTAGGATATCATTTAAACTTCAGGTCTCATACACAGACATACGTGTGCGAGTTCTCGTACCAGTTCTCGTTGTTGATCTGATCTCCGAATCCTGGTGTGTCAATCACTGTCAGCTTCATCCTCACACCTTTCTCTTCAATGTCTAACACACACACACACACACACGAGGTATTGCTTTATGTTAATGTTCTCATAATTCTCAAAAAACCCTGATAAACGTGTGCTGTTTTTGAGTGGATGTGGCTACAATTTCTATAACCACCACCAGGGGGCGTATATACAGTCTCTGCTTGCTTAATATTCAGTATAGATAGGTAGACAGACAATAATAATAATAAAATAATATAATATATGCACGTCTCACCATGGCTGATGGATTTGATCTCGATGGTTTGGGGAATCCTCTCCTCGCTGCTTGGCATCACTGACCTGCGGCTCACTTTGGACTTGAACAGAGTGTTAATAAGAGTGGATTTACCGAGACCACTCTGACCTACACACACACACACACACACACACACACACACACACACACAATTAGACTGGATGTTGGCTTGAATATTCACGACTCACGTTGTTTTGGTTAATAACACTAACATTCAAGATCTACAACAAATTGCGTGTTGTGTTGTTATAGTAAAATAATCAACTTCAGGGTGATGTGACAGAGTTACTGCACATCCCCAAGTGTTTTATTCCCCTTATATCACAGCAACTTGATAATGAGTACATATTTTTTTGTTTACTAAAGAATGAAACCTCATACCTTCTGTACATCTATAGTTACAAAGGACTGTGGCCGACCCGCTCACCTCGGACACAAACTATTTTTGAATCACTCCCCTTTGGTAGGAGGCTGTGGTCCATCAGAACCAAAACCTCATGCCACAAGGCCAGCTTTTCCCCCACTGCAGCTGCCTCATCAATAAAGTCGGAGACCTCACTGACTCTAAACTCACACTTTCAGTACGTGACAAATGCACTTCGTCTCTGAACTGCAATTTTACACATTTCATGGTCATCTTCATTCTGTGAACTTTTATTGCACATTCCGGGTCATACTGTACAGCTTGGACTTCAACAACTCATGCACATACCCCTTAAATATGTCCACTTTTCAAATTTGTATATTTCAGATTCTTCTATTTTTTAATTATATGTATGTAGCTGGGGCGGCACGGTGGTGTAGTGGTTGGCACTGTCGCCTCACAGCAAGAAGGTCCGGGTTCGAGCCCCGTGGCCGGCGAGGGCCTTTCTGTGTGGAGTTTGCATGTTCTCCCCGTGTCCGCGTGGGTTTCCTCCGGGTGCTCCGGTTTCCCCCACAGTCCAAAGACATGCAGGTTAGGTTAACTGGTGACTCTAAATTGAGCGTAGGTGTGAATGTGAGTGTGAATGGTTGTCTGTGTCTATGTGTCAGTCCTGTGATGACCTGGCGACTTGTCCAGGGTGAACCCCGCCTTTCGCCCGTAGTCAGCTGGGATAGGCTCCAGCTCGCCTGCGACCCTGTGGAACAGGATAAAGCGGCTACAGATAATGAGATGAGATGTATGTAGCTACTAGTCTTTGCTAAATTCTTCTGCTTTAACTGATCAAGCCCCAATCACCAAAGCAAATTCTTCGTATGCGAGATCGTACTTGGCAATAAACTCGATTCTGATTTTATGTTCTGGACCATTATATAAACAATTGTTCCATCACCAGGCTCTTCTTTCTTCTGCTTGAAGACAAAAAAAATGCAGCCTGTTAAGCGCTGAAACTGGAGACTCCTTCCAGAAACATTGACAAATAAACGTCTCCTTACTTAAAAAAAAACAAAACAACACTTCAGCAATCAAAATCAATATCGATGTTTTACTCTGTTCGTATGGAGCGTCCCTGTGATTGAGCTGCTACGATGGAAACCTGCCCTACTGTGATAGAAAACTAATCAACACTCACCCACTACCATGATGTTGAACTCAAAGCCTTGCTTCATCGCTTTCCTCCTCATCTGCTCCAAAATGGCGTCAATGCCCACGTAGCCAAGCTCCACCCCCTTGTCTGCACCCTTCTCCGCCCCCTTGTCTGCCATGTTGCCGTGGAAACCGGTGCTGATCTCGGAGCCTGATGGACAACAATGTACATGATTAAAACCTGAAATATAAACTCGCAATCCTTTAGCCGAGAGTTTCCTCACTGTACTTTATCGCATTATGGATAGATTTAGTGTTACATTTTTGTGTTAGCTGCCAAGTATGCTCGTATCTATTGCAGCGTTGTTTAAAAAAAGTGTAATCTGTTACGCTAACACCAATAAAACCAATATCCAGAATAGATTCTGTTTTAGCATTGTAGTATGATGAATGAGAGAGAGAGAAAGATGGAAAGAGGTGAAGAAAAATGTGTAACAGACTCCAACGTGACAGATGTGTACAAACATAGCAGATTGATTACAACTTGAAGTGCGATGCAATTCGTAACAACTTGAATCGTAAATCAGAACAGATAAAAAACATGCCAAGTGTTCATGACCTGTTTTTACCTGTAACATATTTAAAAAAAAAAATTCCAACTGTTTAACTCTTTATTTCACCCTATTTGAACATTATTCCAACCAATTTGCATTATTAAACAAGTTCTTATTTATTTTTACTTTATTTATTTTATTTAAGGGCAATTCCATGTAAATGTCAACCTCACCATGCAAAAATAAAGCAACATGTAATACATCAAAACCACTCCCAGAGATATCACCTAGGCCTGTATTTTACAGATGTGAATAAGTTGAACCAATTTGTAACCAACCTAATATGTCACTGTCAGTCTTTCTTTCTTATAATGTAAAACCCAAGCTAAAATCAACTTTGATCATGTACAATTCTATATTATTGCCACAAGCCACAGAAATGTATGCTAAAATCCACAAAACAGCAAAACAATAGCCATCCTAAATATTATTTAAGAACTTTGATAGTTTTAGCTGATAGAGAGTTTTTCAAAGGGTTATGGTGGTTAAATTGCTGATTTTCTAAACATATGCCATGTCTATTTCAGACGCGTCACATCCATAACGGAATTTCGTCACATCCATAACGCTGACTTTTCCTTCCGAAACTCTCCATCTCTCGTCTCGTCTTCTTCCGCTTATCCAGGACCGGGTCGCGGAGGCAGCAGTCTAAGCATGGAAGCCCAAACTTCCCTTTCCCCAGACACCTTGGCCAGCTCCTCGGGAAGAACACCGAGGCGTTCCCAGGCCAGCCTAGAGACATAGTCCCTCCAGCGTGTCCTGGGTCTTCCCCGGGGCCTCCTCCCGGGGGGACATGCCTGGAACACCTCCCCAGGGAGGCGTCCAGGAGGCATCCGAAAAAGATGCCCGAGCCACCTCAGCTGGTTCCTCTCGATGTGGAGGAGCAGCGGCTCTACTCCGAGCTCCTCCCGAGTGACTGTGCTTCTCACCCTATCTCTAAGGGAGCGCCCAGCCACCCTGCGAAGGAAACTCATTTCAGCCGCTTGTATCCGCGATCTTGTTCTTTCTGTCATTACCCAAAGCTCATGACCATAGGTGAGAGTCGGAACGTAGATCGACCGGTAAATTGAGAGCTTCGCCTTTTGGCTCAGCTCCCTCTTCACCAAGACGGACCGGTAAAGCGACCGCATCACTGCGGAGGCTGCACCGATCCGCCTGTCGATCTCACGCTCCATCCTTCCCTCACTCGTGAACAAGATCCCGAGATACTTAAACTCCTCCACTTGAGGCAGGACTTCTCCACCAACCTGGAGAGGGCAAGCTACCCTTTTCCGGTCGAGAACCATGGCCTCGGACTTGGAGGTGCTGATTCTCATCCCAGCCGCTTCACACTCGACTGCAAACCGCCCCAGTGCATGCTGAAGGTCCTGGTTTGAAGAAGCCAACAGGACAACATCATCCGCAAAAAGCAGAGATGAAATCCTGTGGTTCCCAAACAGGATTCCTTCCGGCCCCTGGCTGCGCCTAGAAATTCTGTCCATAAAAATTATGAACAGAACCGGTGACAAAGGGCAGCCCTGCCGGAGTCCAACATGCACTGGGAACAGGTCTGACTTACTGCCGGCAATGCGAACCAGACTCCTGCTCCGTTCATACAGGGACCGGACAGCCCTTAGCAAAGAGCCCCGAACCCCATACTCCCGAAGCACCCCCCACAGAATACCACGGGGGACACGGTCGAATGCCTTCTCCAGATCCACAAAGCACATGTGGACTGGTTGGGCAAACTCCCATGAACCCTCGAGCACCCTATGAAGGGTATAGAGCTGGTCCAGTGTTCCGCGACCAGGACGAAAACCGCATTGTTCCTCCTGGATCCGAGGTTCGACTATTGGTCGAATTCTCCTCTCCAGTACCCTGGAGTAAACTTTCCCTGGGAGGCTGAGAAGTGTGATTCCCCTATAATTGGAGCACACTCTCCGGTCCCCTTTCTTAAAAAGAGGGACCACCACCCCAGTCTGCCACTCCAGAGGCACTGTCCCCGACCGCCACGCGATGTTGCAGAGGCGTGTCAACCAAGACAGCCCCACAACATCCAGAGACTTGAGATACTCAGGGCGGATCTCATCCACCCCCGGTGCCTTGCCACCGAGGAGCTTGCAAACCACCTCAGTGACTTCGGCTTGGGTAATGGACGAGTCCACCTCTGAGTCATCAGCCTCAGTCTCCTCAGTGGAAGACATGACGGTGGGATTGAGGAGATCCTCAAAGTATTCCTTCCACCGCCCGACAATGTCCCCAGTCGAGGTCAACAGCTCCCCACCCGCACTGTAAACAGTGTTGGCAGAGTACTGCTTCCCCCTCCTGAGGCGCCGGACGGTTTGCCAGAATTTCTTCGAGGCCGACCGATAGTCCTTCTCCATGGCCTCCCCGAACTCCTCCCAGTTCCGAGTTTTTGCCTCCGCAACTGCCCGAGCTGCAGCACGCCTGGCCTGCCGATACCCGTCGGCTGCCTCAGGAGTCCCGGAGGTCAACATGGCCCGATAGGACTCCTTCTTCAGCTTGACGGCATCCCTTACTTCCGGTGTCCACCACCGGGTTCGGGGATTGCCGCCACGACAGGCACTGGAGACCTTGCGGCCACAGCTCCGAACAGCTGCGTCCACAATGGAGGTAGAGAACATGGTCCACTCAGACTCAATGTCCCCCGCCTCCCTCGGAAGCTGGGAAAAGCTCTCCCGGAGGTGGGAGTTAAAGACCTCCCCAACAGAGTGCTCGGCCAGACGTTCCCAGCAGACCCTCACCATACGTTTGGGCCTGCCAGGTCTGTCCAGCTTCCTCCTCCGCCAGCGGATCCAACTCACCACCAGGTGGTGATCAGTTGACAACTCAGCCCCTCTCTTCACCCGAGTGTCCAAGACATAGGGTCGGAGATCAGATGACACGACTACAAAGTCGATCATCGACCTCCGACCTAAGGTGTCCTGGTGCCACGTGCACTTATGGACACCCCTATGCTCGAACATGGTGTTCGTTATGGACAAACTGTGACTAGCACAGAAGTCCAATAACAAAACACCACTCGGGTTCAGATCGGGGAGGCCGTTCCTCCCAACCACGCCCCTCCAGGTGTCACTGTCATCGCCCACATGAGCATTGAAGTCCCCCAGTAGCACAATGGAGTCCCCAGTCTGAGCACCCCTCAGTACCTCTCCCAGGGACTCCAAGAAGGCCGGATACTCTATACTGCTATTTGGCCCGTAGGCACAAACAACAGCAAGAGCCCTCTCCCCAATCCGAAGGCGCAGAGAGGCGACCCTCTCGTTCACTGGGGTAAACTCCAACACATGGCGGCTGAGCTGGGGAGCTATAAGGAAGCCCACCCCAGCCCGCCGCCGCTCACCACGGGTGACTCCAGAGAAGTGGAAAGTCCAGCCCCTCTCGAGGAGCTGGGTTCCAGAGCCCAAGCTGTGCGTGGAGGTGAGCCCGACTATCTCTAGCCGGTACCTCTCAACCTCCCGCACAAGCTCAGGCTCCTTCCCCCCCAGCGAAGTGACATTCCATGTCCCAACAGCCAGCCGCTGTGTCCGGGGATCAGGTCGTCGAGGCCCCTGCCTTCGACTGCCACCCAATCCACACTGCACCAAACCCCTACTGCTACCTCTGTGGGTGGTGAACCCACAGGAGGTCGGGCCCACGTCACCTCTTCGGGCTGAGCCCGGCCGGGCCCCATGGGCAAAGGCCCGGCCACCAAGCGCTCGTATACGAGCCCCAACCCCGGGCCTGGCTCCAGGGTGGGGCCCCGGCTGCGTCCTACCGGGCGACGTCACGGTCCTGGATTTTCTCTCCATAGGGGTTTTTTTGGTGAACTGCTCTTGGTCTGGCCTGTCACCTAGGACCTGTCTGCCTTGGGAAACCCTAACAGGGGCATAATGCCCCCGACAACATAGCTCCTAGGATCATTCAAGCACACAAACCCCTCCACCACAATAAGGTGGCAGTTCTAGGAGGGGCGAAACTCTCCATGAAATACAAAATATTTTAAACAAAGATTTTTTAATATTCACCTTGGACCCCTCTATCAAATGGATATCTCCATTTCGACATTAGGTTTACAATTTCACAGAGTTTGATAAAAATGTACAGTCACCCAAGAAAAGTGATACTTTTTCTGTCACATCCATAACGCATCTTTTATTGGCATTTTCTGGCATGCCCTAGATGTACTATGGGAATTGTTCTTGTTCTATCACTTCTCCAGTATGGTACAGCCTTAAAATATGCAACACCTGTTTAAATACTGGGAGACAATAAAACATGCACTGGGTCATTTGTTGCCATTTTGAGTTCAAGTGTCACGTCCATAACGCTGGAATTGCTCTTAACCAGGTTTGTCCCATTGAGATCACGATCTCTTTTACAAGGGAGACCTGGCCAAGGGTGGCAGTACATGAAGTTCCATCACATCGTCACAACAAAACATCACATCGCCACATCAACACAAACAAAAACAATTACATCGTCACATCAAAACAGACAAAACCTGAAGTTCACAATCAAAACTAGTAAATTTACAAGGTTTAGTCAGATATTTGCTCTCCAGTAAAACATTTGCACTCCTGAAGCCTGGATGTGATGGAATTGATCATGGATTTGGATGCATTCAGAGATACCAGACTTGGAAGTTTGAGCTCTGCCTGCAGACTGTTCCATGTACTTGGAGCAGAAAATCTAAAAGCTTTCTTTCCCATTTCTGTTCTCACCTTAGGAACAGTAAAATGAAAAGTCCTGAGAGCGAAGACTGTAGGCCCGATCATTCAAGAATAAAAGTGATAAGTAAGATGGAGTCATCTCAAGAATAGCCTTGTAAATTAGCACATACCAATGACCGAGCCTACGCACGTATAAAGATGGCCAGTTTACTTTGCTGTATAAGACGCAGTGATGAGTTCGAGCTCTACAGTTTGTAATAAACCTAAGAGCACCATGATACACACTGTCCAGTGAGCAGAGGCATTCATATATAACACATCACCGTAATCAATAATTGGAAGAAAGGTTCACTCCACCAGTTTCCGTTTCACCCTAAAAGAAAAGCAAGACTTATTTCTAAAATAAAATCCAAGTAAAAGCTTCAGCTTCTTTAAAGTATACTGAATATGTGCCTTAAAAGACAAGTGGTCATCAATCAAAAACCCCAAATATTTAAAAGTAGATACAAGTTCAATTTGTTGACCCTTACTGGTGATAATGACAGGCTGACTTGATCTTGCTGATTTAGAGTTAGTAAAAAACATAAGTTTTGTTTTATCTGCATTTAGAACAAGTTGCAGTTGGCAAAGTTGTTCTTGCACTCTATTAAAGAGATTCTGCAGAAGTGCAAACACTTTTGCAGGTGTGGGTGCAAAGCAATATATAACTGTTACATTATATATTTATAATGCATCGTTTATAACAGAACAGTGGCTTTTTGGTTGAAATACAGGAGAATTTTCTGCCACAAACACCACAATCCAATGAAATCAAACACCAGAAATGTTCCATTGTACATTTAACACTAAACAATGAAAAAAACCTGCAATTAATCAAATTTCACACCTCAGACTTTTAACTGGCTAAGCAGGTATCATGTTAGCATGTTTAACATCAATGCTAATATGCCAACACTTGTGACCATAAATGAAAGTTCAGATTATCATTACTCAGTAATGCTAACAGACCTCAAGAACTAATATTTCTCAGGCCATTATTAAAAAAATGTTCTGTTTCCGGTCCACCGGCCGGGTGAGTGCCGTTTGTGCGGTTGAATTTTTTTTTTTTTAATGCCGACATTTTTTTCAGGTTCGTAAATCTAAAATCGAACTTGACATTTACGCATTCCGCGCAGAATATAGAATCGAATCAGCTCTGCGCATGCGCCGTGCGGCACAAAAAAAATGTCAGCCACCATGAAGGAAGGAGATCCGGAGTTTTCAAACATTTGCTTAAGTGTGAAATCGCAAAATGGTATTCTAGCGAACAACAAAATAGTAAAGATTCAGAAAAAATAAATCATTCAGTGGTCATTTTAATAGTGTAATTTCATCCAAACTAGGCCTAACGCTCCATTTAGAACTACAAAAAGTCCGTGTGTCAGACCATCACAAACCGTTACTGGAAAATTCGTTTGATCTTGATCCATCCGAGACGTTACAAACAGCTTTTGAGTTTTGTTATGCGAAATTCATTACCCACTTTGTTAATGACCCTGACAGATCTGTAGGAGAACCTAATAGATCTATTCAAACTGTCATATTTTATTAAATGTGTCTGCTTTTGTAATAAAAAAAGTACTGAAAGAAAAAGCAAACACAGCATTGCGATTTCTTATCCATCCATATATAAAAATTTTTTTAAAAAAATCCCTCCCTCCCTACTGAAAATTTTTTTGCTCACCCGGTGGACAGGAAACAGATCTTTTTTTTAAGGATGGCCCCAGTAACATGCTGAAAGTTTAGGGACGAGGCCACAGACAGTGCTCATGTGTAGCTTGTTAGCATGATGCCAAGTGTTGTCTTATGAGCATAGCACTAACTCAGTCTTCAAAAAGTAATACTTTTTAGCTTTTAGCCTTATTGATTACAGCACCCTCCACAGTTACTGGCACCCCTCGTTAAGATGTGTTCTTAGGCTTCTAATAAATTCTTTAAAAAAAAATAATAATAATAATAAATATAGGACAACAATGTGGGCGGCATGGTGGTGTAGTGGTTAGCGCTGTCGCCTCACAAGCAAGAAGGTCCGGGTTCGAGCCCCGTGGCCGGCGAGGGCCTTTCTGTGCGGAGTTTGCATGTTCTCCCCGTGTCCGCGTGGGTTTCCTCCGGGTGCTCCGGTTTCCCCCACAGTCCAAAGACATGCAGGTTAGGTTAACTGGTGACTCTAAATTGAGCGTAGGTGTGAATGTGAGTGTGAATGGTTGTCTGTGTCTATGTGTCAGCCCTGTGATGACCTGGCGACTTGTCCAGGGTGAACCCCGCCTTTCACCCGTAGTCAGCTGGGATAGGATCCAGCTCGCCTGCGACCCTGTAGAACAGGATAAAGCAGCTACAGATAATGAGATGAGGACAACAATGCAAAAAAAAGAAAAATCCAGCCTTTAATTCAAGTGCATTTATTCAGTGGGAAAAAAATCCCACATTAAGAAAATTCTTTTACATGAAATCATGTGTGCCATAATTATTGGCACCCCTGATGTTAATACTTTGTACAACTCCCTTTTGCCAACAAGACAGCGCTTCTTCAACCATTCCTCTTTGCACAATCTCTCTAAATCATCCAGAGTCCTGGGTCCTCTCCTATGCACTCTCCTCTTCAGCTCACCCCACAGGTTTTCAATTGGGTTGAGGTCTGGGGACTGAGATGGCCATGGGAGGAGCTTGATTTTGTGTCTGGTGAACCATTTTTGTGTAGATTTGGCCACATGTTTAGGGTCATTATCTTGCTGAAAGACCCAGTGACGACCCATCTTCAGCTTTCGGGCAGAGGCCACCAGATTTTGATTTAAAACGTCCTGGTATTTCAAAGAGTTCATAATGCCATGCACCCTAACAAGGTTCCCGGGGCCTTTGGAAGAGAAACAGGCCCACAGCATCACTGATCCTCCCCCATACTTCACAGTGGGCATGAGGTGCTTTTCCGCATACTCATCTTTTGTGTTATGCCAGAGTGTTTGTTGCCAAAAAGCTCTATCTTGGTCTCATCTGACCAAAGCACATGGTCCCAGTTGAAGTCCCAGTACCGCTTAGCGAACTCCAGACGTTTACGCTTGTAAGTGAGGAGGCTTTTTCCGTGCATGCCTCCAAACAGCTTGTTGGCATGTAGATAGCGCCTGATGGTTGTTATGGAGACTTTGTGACCCCAAGATGCTACTCTCTGATGCAATTCTCCAACAGTGAGCTTTGGAGAACTTTTTACTTCTCTTACCATCCTCCTCACTGTGCATGGTGGCAAGATAAACTTGCATCCTCATGCAGGCTTGTTTGCCGCTGTTCCAGTTGTTTTAAACTTCTTGATGATTCCTCTGACTGTAGATATGGGCAGGTGTAGGCGAGTGGCTATTTTCTTGTAGCCATTGCCTGACTTATGAAGGTCGACACACATCTGCCTTATTGAATGGTGTGTTCTCTTGTCTTTCCCATGTTGAAGAGTGGATAAGAGAAATAGGCCTCTGTGTCACATCATATTTATACCCCAGGGAAACAGGATGTGATGAATTACTAATTAAAGGTTCCTAGATACTCTGATCAACTTTATAAACTACAGTAGAAATGACAGAAATGCTTCAATTACATTTATTTTCTAGGAATTGTTATGGGTGCCAATAATTGTGGAACAGGTGATTATATGAAAAAGAATTATTTCTTAGTCAGGGATTTTTTTTAATTCACTTGAGTTAAGGGTTATGTTTTTCTACAATTTTCAGTGTGAGATTATGCTTCTGCAATAAAAATTAAATTTTAAGGCTTTTAACACATCTTAACCAGAGGTGCCAATAATTGTGGAGGGCGCTGTATGTGATAATGCTAACACCTTAAAATCTGTGTTTGGCATGATTTCTAGCATGCTAGAAGTACAGATTAATCGCAACGCCACAAATGTTGCTCATGTATCAGAGGCGGTGGCAGGAAGTTTTGGATTGGGGGAGTATTGCGCACCAAAGACGCACCAAATTTAGGGGGGGTCCGGGGGCACAAAATTTTGGAATTTTTAACCCTCTAAAATGCTACTTCCCGCATTTTGAGAGGCAAATTTTGGTGGAGTAAAGCTAAGTTTAATGTCTCTATTAGAGTACATTTCGTCCATGTATTTTTTCTATATGAAACAGAATCAATGATACTATAACGTAATTATGTCTACTTAGCATCACTGAGAGGATAACACCCTCTTACCATGGGTTCTGTCAACATGCATTATTACGAAACTTGACACAGTGCTAGTCAAATATTTCAATGATTAGGTCAAATAGCCTTGGAAAATTTGAATAAAAAACACATAATACCTAAAAACTGATCCCATCTCTCGGCAATCCTGTTTTGACTGAGGAATAAGCCCATGAAAGCATTATTCCCGATCCTTCACGGACCGCTGTCAGCTCCTGGGAAATCGAACTGACTGGTAATGACCGGTCGTGACCCCGGATTGGGCGCAAATTAATTTTTTTCTGTTTGTTGCATATTTTTCAAATCAAAACTGTGATATTGGTGTATTGAAGCATGTATAAATGACATATGGGGCTGTATCTGTAAAGTGGAAAAACTACATTCCCTTAGTTTTCTCGTGGATCTGCTCCCCCACACATACATACACACACAAACAAAACGCGAGGAAATTTGTCCTCAATGCCCTTGTTGAATTAAAGAGCTAACAGATTTATATACCTGCTCAGCTACATGGTATAAAGCAAGAGCACGAATAACTCTCTCCTTTAGTCTTCAGTGCAAGTAAACAGTCAGTCATTTCTTGGTTTGCGAAATTTGACTTGGGATGTTTAAAAAAAATAAAATAAAATTTATACTGAAAACTTACCTCGTTGTCATCAAGCAAATTGGGCGCCTTTGTCAAGCCCAAAAAGTTTGCAGTGGATATTTGTCTGAAACGCCTGTTCATACTGATTTTCAGTGAGTGGTCAGGGCAGCAAGTGAATTGATGTAGATCTAGAGCAGCGTCAAGTTTTGGGTGCCCAAAATTGCTTGTACGCCTTGTGAATGCTATCTAGCCATCCGGACAGGACACGAGTTATCAGTCAAATACAAATGCAGCGACACTGTCATAGCCTTGCTGTCACAGGGTCCCCACTTTGGTGCAAGTACCCAAGGAGACCAGATATGTCTAGACAGTTGCCACAGCAATGGGTTAATTAGTCCACATAATATCCATAAATCAGCTCCTCTACTAAAAGTGACGGGTTTTGCAGTTCTGTGTAAGCCAAATAAGGAAGATCCCAGAAAGTGGAGGCAATCGGTGACATCAGGGCCCAGGCTAATTTGCATTGGTTTTGGTGCGAACAGGTGATACCAACCTACAGATGCCACTGGGGCACCAGGATGAAGGGATGCAGCAGGATTTAATAAGGGAAAACAAAGGTGTGCAGCAGGCTGTTTATTCACACTACTCTCTCCTTTTTTTCCTTGTAGATAGTCAAAGGACTCCCATCGTAACTTGTGGGGGGGGGGGGGGGGGGGGGAGTCGCCTCCCCTGCTGCCGCCACTGTGCATATCTCACTAGCATGATGCTAACTGTCTTATTAACATTGTGCTAACTCATTACCCAGTAATGCTAATGCACCTTAATAATTCTGCTTAGCATAAATAATAGTAGTAAGAGCTATTATGGACACGGCCACAAATAATGTTCATGTGTTTCCTGTTATTGCTGTATTTTGCATAGTGCAATTAACATCAACTTAATTAATCTTTAACTGAACTCCATCTATCAGCTAGTAACACTTATTAGCTAATAGCTAACTGTCCTGATAGTTCTGATTAACATATGACTTTATTGGCCATAAAGGGAAATATTTTAATCCAGCTAACTCAGTGGCAGGTTAAAAAGACAAAGATGTTCATGTCAGCATGTATTTATATCAGGGCTTTGAACCGGTTCAAGGAACGAAAACGAAAACCGGGAACTTTTTCTATTTCACATGGAACAGAAACGAAACCAGAAACTTTATTATTTTTTATGTTCCGGAACAGAAACGCTTATTAAAAATAATGGTAACCGGTTAATACCGGTTTTTATTTCGTTCCTCAAAGTTTCTGTAGCCTACAAATAGTCATTCTTCTCCTGCGCAAGTTTCTATGACCCGCTGGGGTTCACTTCCTGTGTGACGTTCGCTGATTGAATGGAGAGAGCGGGAAGGTGGACTACTAGTGAGTGAGTGCATTACTGAGTGTCTGAGCAAAGAAGAGCCTGAAGGATGCAACCTCCCTATTGGCTGTTTGTAAAAATGTATCAGTTGTTGCCCTTCCCACGGGAATCATCGCGGGCTCAAGAGACGAGACCTGACGAGTTAGTTCGTTGGTAGCAGAACAAAATGTCTGGACACAAATCGGGTTTTCAGAAAAGGAAAGAAAATAAACAGAGGGTCGAAAATACAAAAAAGGAGGCAGAAAATGCAAAACGAGTTTTAAGGTAGGACAAATGGTTACTTTTCTGAGGCAGCCCGCCGTGGCTGCCTGCAGGCTTATTTATTATAGCCCATTTAGTTAAAGTAGTTGATATAAAATGTTTATAGTTATAGTTATGTGATGGTTGTCCTGATTTAGACTGGTGTTTTTTTTTTTTGGGGGGGGGGGGGGGGGGGGGGGGGTTTGCGCGATGTTGCACCCGGGTCCAGATTAGGGCAGAACTGGCCCTGGCTACATTTCAGCTGTAGTTTATGTATGTATGTACTTGCATAGATGTGTACTTCCAATATGGCGCCTAACAAAATCTCGCGGTGCGGTGACGTCATGGTAACACACTAAACGAATTCTCTTTCATTTTTGGCACTTTTTCTGTTTGTGTAGATGGGAAGACGTACTGAGAATCCAAATCGCCAACATTTGAAATAATAATTGTTTTGAATTATTTCTTGTCTTATTTAATGAAGGTAGTAATAGAATTAGCCTACATTTGGCTTAAGCTGGATGAAACAGAGACATAACTTTATAGCCATTTGTTAAACAGCTGACAGGGAACGTAATTAACCGTTCTGGGAACGAAATTTTTTTGTTCTAACCGGTTCGGGAACATCTATTTAATGGTGGAACCCAAAACCGGAAACGTTAAAATTCCGTTTCTGTTCGGAACGAACCAATAGGAAAAAAATTCCGGTTCAAAGCCCTGATTTATATTAAAAAAAAAAAAAACCACACTGCAACCAAAATCAAGATTAGACTCAGCTTAGTGTTAGTTCAGATTCTCTCCTTCCTTCTTAATTAAAGAAGAATTTGATACAGAAATCAGTAACCAAAATTCCTTGTAATTATTAATTATATTATTATTCATGAATAGTTACGACTATTTAAAATGAAGAAAGGAGAAAAATTGAATAGAGGAAATCAAAGAGTGTGATTAAGACTGAAACACAGAGCAACTGTCATGGAGCTGTGTGGTACACACACACACACACACACACACACACACACACACACACACACACACACACACACACACACACCTGCTGAGGCCATCTGCTCTCACTCACACACACACACACACACACACACACACACACACACTATAGATGAGCTGATAGTGACTCAAAGAGCTGATTCAGACTGTTAAATCAGTTTTAATGCAAATATACAAACACATGCACACCTCACACACACACATTTTATATTATATATAGACACACATACACTGAAACTGCAACACATGCTGAAAGCAGCCCAAGAACTCGCTCGCTCACTCACACACACACACACACACACCCCTCAGTGCATACCAAAAGCTTCCCAAACGTCTCTCTCTCGCGCGCACACACACACAAAATCTCAAATGTCAACAGACGTTGAAAGCATCCCAAACGTCTAAACACACACACACACACACACACACACACACACACACACACACACACACACACACACACACCAGAGTGAAAACAGATTCAGGATGAGTGTGCAATGGTTCTGCTCGTTCTGTTTCAGCTCTGAGAAACACACACACACACACGGAGGAGGAGGAAGTGGTTATAACGTTTTATGCTGTGCACTTTCTGTGAGCTGACATACGAAGCTCTGAATGAGAGTAAACGCTTCAGTAAAGCAGACAGGAAGTGGCACAGAATGGAGACAACCATCACAAGACAGAATGTTTCTCTTCACGCTACAGGTTTATGGTCATCGATTGCTACAGCATGATATTATATTTAAGTGTTATTTATTAAATTTACGTTTGTTTTCTTTTTCAATTTTTGGTTTTAAATTTGTAACTTATTTCTTACTTCATTTTCTATTTCCATTAAAGACAACTGTGGTAAACAGATTTGGGGGTGGGGCTTGCTCAGTTTGTGATGTCACAAGATAACACACCTTTTGAGCAAGAATATTCAATATGCAAATTATTACAGGATGATGATTTGGTACTTTGAAATTTTCCGCTATAGAATCTGCATGCTACGCTAGCTAGGAATTCTACCAAATGTTAGTGATAAACAGATGCCAGTCGTCACA
Organism: Neoarius graeffei; assembly: GCF_027579695.1. Classification (NCBI taxonomy): domain Eukaryota; kingdom Metazoa; phylum Chordata; class Actinopteri; order Siluriformes; family Ariidae; genus Neoarius; species Neoarius graeffei. Next base: position 1,613,683 of record NC_083572.1, on the reverse strand, counting down.
CAGCAACACTGAAATACATTTAATGCTGAAATGTACAAAATCAGCAAGACCAGCTAGCTAAAGGTAGCTAATGTTAGTGATATTAAATGTGAGAGATGACATGAGGGTGATTCCTAATTTGTGTAATCATGTATTTTAAATTTTTAGCAATTTTTCAAGCATAAAAAATATTTTAGACAAAATAAATTACGTTAATAAATCACATTTTTTTTGACGCAGTTGCACTGATGTTGAGCGGTGGGAAGTGAGAGAGTGATGAGTGGAGGAATGTCACTAAACCACTTATCGGTCACCTTCTGCTTCTCCAAAACCCCTCCCCCCACTGTATGTGACCTTCGACCCCTGCACTACAAGAGCAGATGGTGAGGGAGTGCCTATCCTGTGTGGGTTTGTGGGATTTTAAGAAGTTCACAAAAGTACAAAGAACACCACAGTTCCTGAACACGGTTCCTGATTTGCCTGATCTTTGCACTGCATTACACATGGAATTCACTCCTGCTTAAAAAAAAAATTAAATAATGATGTTTAGCAATTGCTTGTTACCTACTCACAATTTTACGTTTGTTTCAATGTTTAGAAAATGTTTTTCCTGAAGCATTTTACATTTTTAGTTCCAGGACCATTAACGCTAATGTTTCCATAATGCTAGCACATTTTGTGAGGAGTGTTTGTAGAATGTTACAGAAATGTTATTCCCTCATCATCTGACCAATAAACAACATTTCATACAGAAACCTCCACATCCAAGAGTTTGTAGTCTACAGAAAGCAGGAAATAAAGGGTTCCTGGAACTAAAAACTGCCCTGGTTCCTCCTGTGGAAATCTAAAGTTCTTGGGTTCCTAAAAAAGTTCCTGTAGTAAAAACATTACCTGTTTTAGACCTGACATGATCAGTTATATATGTATAAAACTGTTAGTATATATTTTTTTAAAAATGACAAACTCAATATTTCTCAGTACCCATATTAGTTCAGTTAGTAGTCGATGCTAAGTCTAATTACTGTATAATTGTAGTTTTATATAGTATTTTTTTAAATTAATTTACCAACACATCTGAGGTAAATGTTGATGTTTTGGGTGGTTCGGTCACATTTCCATGATTACCATGTCTGTACTAGCTAAGTCATTAGCCTCAGTCTTCAGTTAGCTTATAATCTGTTGGTATATTTACGCTTTGCTTAGCAAGTCCTCTCCTGACTTTAACTACGTATCCACCAGGGCTTTACATTAGCACCCGCCCACCCGCCAAATGTGAGTAAAATTGGGCTTTGGCGGGGAATGACTTTAGTCTCACTAGCTACTTTGGCGGGTGGTTTATTCTGTGGTATGACAATATATTTTAATTGTAGTTTTCTCTGAAGGCATCTGATATAATAAACGCATTGCAGTGTAAGATTACGCGCCTACAACTCCCATGAGCCCCTGCATAAACATTCTGACAACATGTTAGAATTGTTTAGAACGTTCGTTAACGTCTCCGATAAAATCAGTGATACGGTAACCTGCGGTTAATGAACGAAGCAACAAAGTTGCTGATGACTGACAAGCGCACTATGTGGCGGCACATAGCTGGAGTTTCAAACCCTGCTGCTCAGGGAAAAAGGGGCGGAGATGATCAGGGCCGGAGCAGCATTTTAAAATCACCGAGGTCCGTGATGCACAAAGCGCGCGCCGAAACATTTCCGCCATATTTAAATGAGAGGGTGAATTACACATCACACAAGAGCTCTATTCCTGAAATTACTTTTAAATGGTGTTTGAACTGAATATCATCAGTTTTGAAAAAAAAAAATCCTGTATGTGGCAAGAGTAAGAATAATTGAAGCTTGTTTAATGGTTTGATCTGGCCCAAGCAATGAGGACAAAAGATCCCCTAACCATGTAGCCTATGGAACAGAGATACATTAACAATCTGGCATCCGTTACACCGACACACAAAAAAAAATCTGGGGGAAAAATAAATCAGGATACACCACCATGTTTTAGGCAAAGTTATCCAAGGCAAACACAAGTTGAAACTTTCCACTCTATTGCTTTGGCTTATCAAATGATTTATTTTTAAAATCACAAACAAGGCAGGCTACAACTGCGCTGCTTTGAAAATGTAAAAATTTAACAGCTCGATGAAAGCGCGCTGATGGTTACCATGGAAACCCCGCGTCTCCTGCACTGCGTTCCCTCCTCCGAGTCACGCGCTCATTCACTTTTGTGTTCTTGGTCTCAGAGCCGCGCGCACGAAACACAAACGTTGATTCTGTCTTCTGTGTAACATCATTAACAATGCACTTTTTACAGAGACGTTTTAATGTTATTCTTTATTTTTTTATCCAGTTGAATATTTAGCGTACAAATGTATTTTCAGCTCTTAAAAATGACTGAGGTCCGGACCGCGGGGGCCTCAGAGCTGGCTGCAGCCATGGAGATGAACAAGACGCTAATAGGAAGATAAGACAGTTCAATGACAAATGGAAGTTCGGGTGAGATTGGCTAGTTCATAGCAAAACTGAAAATACCCTGTACTGCGAAGACTGTAGAAAGTCTGGCAAAGACAGGCACCAGCAATTTTAAACTCGAAACTATAAAGGACCACGAAAAGTCAAATGCACACATCGGTAGGTACTATAACATCAAAACAGGTGAAGACGGCTGGTTCACTACAGGACAGCATTGCTTTCAGTCCCTGGCTGTCATGAAGTTGGCTGAGCTGGAGAGGATGGAGCTGCTGGTTAGAAACGTTCACGCGATTGGAAAGAAGTTGATCCGCCCCAGCTATCAACTTACGGCCTGCTGGAAGCCTCCGGTCACGAAGACCATTTTTCATGGACCTTTCAGACTCATCTGATGATAAATGTAATGAGGACATTTAATGTCTCTCTCTACACATGTTCTCTCTCTCTCTCTCACACACACACACACACACACACACACACTATTAATAGATAATCTATAATATACATAATAATACTTGATAATACACATAATACTTGCATATCAAAACATCAAATGTTTTTCAATGATAAATGTTTTGAACTGGACTTTTAATATTAGAATCAGTTCAGTTGTACTGAATGTTATTTTTCATATTATACGATATTTCATATTGTAAGGGGCTTGAATTTGAGTTCAATAAACAGAATACTCTGTTTATATTTTTGTCTGAACTGGTTGCATGTTTTCATATAGGGAGCGACCTTAACAGCACTGAATACTTGAGTGTTACTGTAGAGATACATTATACGCTGCCGTTCATAATTAAATCTAGATCTTCCGAACTTTAACGTATCATGGTGAAGAAAAAACTGCGATTTCCTGGCAACAAAATTGTGGCTAGTGAAAAGGCTGAATGGCTAGTGACTCGGGAAAACCACAAGCCACAGTGGCCGGTGAGCAAAAAAGTTAATGTAAAGCCCTGGTATCCACACGCGAGTGTGTCATGTATCTGATTTTCAAACAACGAAGAGGAACTTCTGAAACCTGGACTTGTTGAAGAAGCCGGTATAGCAGCACGGAAACTGAAGCAAAACCGCAGTCTAAACCTTAACGACTTCCTCTCATCACAAACATGCGGGAAAAGCAGAACAGAAAACATACATTAACACACACCTGATATTAAACACACACAGAGTGTCTGACAGTTTAATATAACCACATTATGTTACACAGATGTATTATTTGGCTGGAAATACACTCGATATGAAATGTATAAACATAAACTGCATTTTAAATCACATCGTCACATTAAAGTGCACAAGGAGGAGACGGGTTTTAATCAAAGACATCGCTTATCTCGAAGAGCGAATATTTTATAGATAAAAATGAACGAACAAAAGTATTTCTGTAGCATTTTATTTACAGCAAAGCGCACCACATTAACACGACCACTGGTATTGTTTTCGTCTACATCCCGTAGAGACACACACACACATTACGATTTCATGACTTTGATTTAGAAGCTGAGCATGATTAACTGTAGAAACTCAGCGTAAAAAGATAAACTGTAAAATAACAGTGTGTGTGGGATCAAGTGCTATTCTCTGAGCAGCTGAATAATGAGTCTGGAAGCCATTCTGTTCAATTAAACCAGTGATAAATGTGATTACACAATACCGATAACTAATGCCTCGGTCACAACCGGCCATACGTGCTCCTACGGCTGGTCTACGTGCAAAAAACGCATGAAACGCCCGGAGGGCGCGCGTGTGACGTGCTGATTTTCGAGCCGTAGACTGGCCACAGAGGTTCTTTGTCATGTCAAACAAACTCTACGGGCGCTTACGTTTTTTTCAGGTTGCAAGACAAACTTACGGCCTACGTGCGTCTTTCTCCACGAACAAAAAAAACGCAGCGATTTGGGAAACGCCAAAAATCGCACGGCCAAAAAATCGTATGTCCGGTTGTGACCTAGGCTTATAACTACAACAATAACTATGAATAAACAACCAGTCCCCTGCAGTTTGTGTGGTTGGTGCTCACACCAGACCGATAACGATACCCATGGATAAACCCAGGCCTGGGCTATATCAGTGACATTGCTTCTGCAGCGATATTTCCAGGCCTGGACCTGATCCAATAAAACAGCTGACCAATCAGGCAATTGTTTAAACCAACAACCACGTATATTTCTTTATCTGAGTGGTAGAACCAACCGATATTATAGTCAAGATCATAGTTGTGGTGTGACTGCTCCAGACTAGAAATTCAGGCAGAGGGATAGTTAGAGTTGTAGTTATACAGTTGTGGTCAGAAGTTTACATACACTCATCATGGGCATGAATGTCATAGTAATTTTAGGCTGTTGATGATTTCCCTGAACTCTTCTTTTTCCAGAGTGGAATGATTGTACAGCATACATCTTTAATGACTTCAAAAAACAAGAATTGAGTGCACAAGTGTGAATTTATTTTGGATTTTCTCTAATCCACACAGCGTCAAAATTATACATACAGGCTCAAATATATACATGCATTCACTTAAATCTGTTAATAAGTGGTGCTGAAGGTTCTACAATGTCTTAACTTGACAAGGACAAGGCCTATTAACTTCTCGTTAGTGATCATGTTTGACTACAACTGGTACTTTCTCTTTGCCAGCATAAAAAGGATTTGTTTGACAGCACTCATTGGATTGACCAATACTCAGAACCATGGGAAAGTCCAAAGAACTCAGTGAAGATCTAAGAAGGAGAATTGTAGATTTACACAAGTTGGGAAGGTCTCTTGGAGCCATTTCTAAACAACTGCAGATTCCAAGATCATCAGTTCAAACAATTGTACGCAAGTACAAGTTATTCGGATGTGTCACCACTCTGGCAAGGTCTGGAAGAAGACCGAAACTGTCAGCCTCAGATGAGAGGAAATTGGTTCGGATATTCAGGAACAACCCAGGAACCACCAAGGCTCAAGCCTGCCATGAACTGGAAACTGCTGGAACACCAACATCACTGTCCACAGTAAAGCGTGTTTTACATCACCATGGACTGAGAGGGTGCCAACCAAGAAAGAAGCCCCTGCTCCAAAATCAACACCTTCAGGCTCAACTGAAATTTGCAACTGCCCACATGGACAAGCCAAATGCCTTCTGGAGAAAAGTTTTACGGTCATACGAGACAAAGCTTGAGCTATTTGGCCACAATGACAAGAGGTACATTTGGAGGAGTAAAGGTGAGGCTTTCAAACCTAAGAACACTGTATCAACTGTCAAGCTATCATGCTCTGGGGCTCCTTTGCTGCCAGTGGTACTGGTGCATTGCACAATGTGGATGGAATAATGAAGGAGGACTACCTCCAAATTCTTCAACTTCAGCTCAATTCAACAGCTAGATGGCTGAAACTTGGACACAATTGGGTGTTCCAACAGGACAATGATCCCAAACACACATCAAGTCTGGTTTTGGAATGGATAAAGCAGGCTAACATTAAGCTTCTGGAATGGCCTTCCCAAAGCCCCGACCTCAACCCTATTTAAAATTTGTGGACTACTCTTAAAAGCCGGGTCTGTGCCAGGAAACCAACCAATTTAAATGAAGTCTACCAGTTCTGCCACGAACAGTGGTCAAATATCCAGCCAGAATTACGCTAGAAGTTTGTTGATGTCTACCCAAAGCATCTGGTCAAGGTGCAACTTGCTAAGGGACATTTAACCAAATATGAGTGGGGGTGTATGTATATATTTGAACCTGTATGTATAATTTTGACCCTGTGTGGATTAGCGAAAATCCAAAATAAATTCACACTTGTGCACTCAACTCTTATTTTTTGAATTCATTAAAGATGTATACTGTACAATCATTCCACTCTGGAAAAAGAACAGTTCAAGGAAATCATCAACAGCCCCAAATTACCATGACATTCATGCCCATGATGAGTGCATGTAAACTTCTGATCACAACTGTAGGTATAGGTATCAGTGTTGTGGGACCGGACCGTTACAGTTAGTTATGATCATGCAGTAATAGATCGAATAGGAGTCTCATACATCATCGGTGTATTTGAACACTGCCCATCTTCTCTTTCATATACACTGATCAACCAGAACATTAAAACTACTGACAGGTGAAGAAGTGAGTAATGCCGATTATCTCATTACAATGGCGTCTGTCAGGGGGTGGGGTTTATTAGGCAGCAAGAGAACAGTCAGTTCTTGAAGTTGGGGTGTTGGAAGCAGGAAAAATGGGCGAGTGTAAGGATCTGAGTGACTTTGACAAGGGCCAAATTGTGATGGCTAGATAACTGGGTTCTGAGCATCTCCAAAACGGCACATCTTGTGGGATGTTCCTGGTATGCAGTGGTTAGTACCTACCAAAAGTGGGCCAAGGATCCAAAAGACAACCCGTGAACCGGTGACAGGGTCATGGATGTCAAAGGCTCTTTGATTCGCATGGGGCACGAAGGCTAGGCCATATGGTCCAATCCCACAGAAGAGCTACTGTAGTACAAACTACAAGCTACAGCTAGCTTTTGTGCCCCATGCGAATCAACAAGCCTTCGACACCCATGACCCTGTCGCCGGTTCACCGGATGTCCTTTGGATCCTCGGCCCACTTTTGGTAGGCCACAACACAACTTTAAGAACTGATGGTTCTCCTGCTGCCTAATATATCCCACCCATTGACAGGTGCCACTGTAATGAGATAATCAACGTTACTCACTTCACCCATCAGTCAGTGCGTTTACATGCACATCCAAATCGAGCTACTGTCGGTAATCGAGCTAAGGGTCCCAGCAGGGGTGCCAGAGAAATCCAATCCTACATGCACACAAGGAAATCGAGCTATTGTGTGAGGTACATTGTGCACCTGAGCCACAGGTGGCGCTACACGCCCCATCGTGTTGGTACACTTCCGGTTGTCGTCATGAAGAGCTATTCAAGAGTATAAACAAAGTTATCAGTTCTATGTTCTGCTTGCCATTTTCTCTTCTTCGTTCGTTCGTTCTCCTTGTTCCTCCTGACCTCTTCTGCTGCTCGCTACTACTACTGTTGTCATGCCGACCGAGGCTGTGGTGTTTCCCGCTTGTGGTCTCATCACTTGTCACTTCCGGAAGGGGCAGTGCTAAAGTAAGTAGCTTGACTACGTAGCTCGATAGGGTTTACATGCACTAAGTAGCTTGGCTACAATCACATAATCTAGGTCGCGTAGCTCGATTACAAGAAATCCAATTCGGTTCGATTTCAGCCGAGCTAAGGTGTTTCCATGGCATTTAGAACTTCGATTTCAGTCGAGCTACGGCAGAAATTCGATTTTCTCTATGTGCATGTAAACGCACTGAATGTTTTTAATGTTATGGCTGATCAGTGTATCATCATATTTGTCTTTTATTTTACATTTTGAAGTTATTTTGTTTTTGTTACGTTACATCATACACACTCAGAAAAAAGTACAACAGTGTACCTTTAGGAGTATAACCGCTTGTCAGTGGGGCAGTACCCACTAAGGTACTTACCTGTACCATTTATATACTGATTAGGAACATATATGTACCTTTTTGACCCTAAAAAACTACACATAGTTACAGTGCTGAGCGTAAATGAGTGCACCCCCTTTGAAAAGTAACATTTTAAACAATATCTCAATGAACACAATTTCCAAAATGTTGAAAAGACAAAAGTTTAACATCTGTTTAACTTATAATGTGAAAGTAAGGTTAATAATATAACTTAGATTACACATTTTTCAGTTTTACTCAAATTAGGGTGGTGCAAAAATGAGTAGACCCCACAACAACAACTACTACATCTAGCACTTTGTATGGCTTCCATGATTTTTAATGACAGCACCAAGTCTTCTAGGCATGGAATGAACAAGTTGGCGACATTTTGCAACATCAATCTTTTTCCATTCTTCAACAACGACCTCTTTTAGTGACTGGATGCTGGATGGAGAGTGATGCTCAACTTGTCTCTTCAGAATTCCCCAAAGAAAATAATTTCTTTACACCACAAAGGTGAAGGTTACAAGATCATCAGCAAAGCTTTACTCATCAGTCAGAATACTGTAGCAAAAGTGGCACAAAAATTTAAGAAAGATGGAACTGCAACCATCTCACAGAGACTTCCAGGTCGTCCACGGAAGTTAACACCTCGACAGGAGCGTCTTCTGATGAGAAGGGTTGAAGAAAATCGGCATGCAAGTTCACTGCAGTTATCTAAAGAAGCAGAAAGCCAAACTGGGGCGACTATTTCCTGTGACACAATATGGCGTACGCTGCAGAGGAATGGCATGCATGGATGCCATCCACGAAAGAAGCCTCTCCTAAAGCCCAGGCACAAAAA